>NC_052621.1:8663650-8963650 GCF_016545825.1 Eucalyptus grandis
CATAAAGTAATGGAATGCTTGAACAAATACTTGGTCAGTCACTAGTATCAATACTCTGGGGACAACTCGAACAGGTCGAGTGTCAGGAAAAAAGAGTATCCGAACGGTGGCCAGTACTTAAAGACAATGGGGATACCTAAACAGCAGTAGGTATTCAACGATAAAGGGATACTTGGTCAGTCACAAGTATCAATACTCTGGGGACAACTCGAATAGGTCGAGTGTCAGGAAAAAGGAGTATCCGAATAGTGGCCGGTACTCAAAGACAAGAGGATACTTGGATAGTCACGAGCATCCAAACTTTAAAGACAACTCGAATAGGTCGAGTGTCAATAGAGGGAGCACCTGAGTAATGGCAGGCACTCAAAAATAGGGGGATACCTGAACAGTTGCAAATATCTATACTCTGGGGACAACTCGAACAGGTTGAGTGTCAATAAGAGGGAGTACCCAGCAAGTGGTGGGTACTCAAACACAATGGGATACTTAGACAGTTGGAAGCAGCCAAACTCAAGGGACGACTCGAATAGGTCGAGTGTCAAAAAGAGAGTACTTGGACAGTCACAAATATCGATACTCTAGGGACAACTCGAACAAGTCGGTGTCAGGGAAAAGGGGAGTACCCGACAAGTGGTGGGTACTCAAAGACAAATGGGGACATGGGATATCTTTGTACTGCAATATCTCTCGATCTCCGAGAGTATGTCTCTATTTGCACAATATGCACACATGATTGTATATGCTGTAAATTCATGAGTTTAAATGGGATTCATGCATGACAATCTTGTCAGTTTTGTATCATTCGAATTCCACTGGGGAAGATTTCGAAAGACAACCTTTATTCGGAATATAGATGTCTTGAGTATGCCAGATGAGAGACTTTCAGTCTTAAAGGACTTTTCACTCACTCTCATGAAAAAGGCTATCCTGACCATTGATGCAGGATTTATAAGGACCACACTATTTCACTGTCATCATGTCCACAGGGGTTCGAGTATTCTCGCAAATGGTACGACTTTACCAATGTGAGAAGTCTTTGTTGAAATTGTGATGAAGACTTCGACAACGGCCCATCAAATGGGATCGTCGAGGTCAAGGCTCATGACTGAAGTGCCGCACGATCATCTCTGGGTTTGCAAGTCAAAATCCTGCGAAAAGAGATAGAGTAATCTTGCTCGTACTTCTTCGAGCAATGTTTATAGACATATGAAATCCTACGTTAATTGAAGTGCCCTAGTCTGAAGAGACTTTTACAATGGGAATGTGATGTAGACTAGGCTCACATGTAAGAGGGTGAGAGTTGGTGACCTGTCTCGGCATTTGTCACTAGTCTTTCTTGTCATATGGAGGTTACGTGGACCACAACAACAACTTTTTTCTTGGTTGTATTTTTTACTGGGGGGCATTGGCCTTGCTTTTACCAGGCACACTGTTTTTTTTCATGCCCCTATTTTTATTCCAGTTCTTCATTCATGGGCATTAACCTTGCTTTTATCAGGTACATTATTTTTTTTATGCCCCTGTTTTTTTCTTGTTGTCGGAGGAACTGGCCTAGGCAAGTTTAATCGAAGCACCGTTATTAGACTCTTTAGTCTTCATCTTCAACCGGCGCTCAGGCTATGGCAATAACTTCTGCTTTGTCTCGATGTGAGGATAAAATTACAGACTCACTTGGGTTATACAATGAATATAAGTGCGTAGAGAAAGAATTGCTCTTAGTCATTCTATGGCACTTAAATTAACGTGAGTGTTGCAATAAAGACACCCGAAGATTGATGCAAGTGCGAGCAGGAAAATTTCTATCTCTCTTCTCACCTTGTGATGCTGCTTTGCCTCCGCTTTGCCCCAATGTGGGGTGGTTCTTGACGAGGGTATGAGAGAAGCTTCACCAATGTATGGGGTTCAATGGGGTGAGCGATGGAATGCGTCTCACTATTTTGGTTATCATACCATTCACGAGAGAACTCTTTACCCTACAATCATGGAATCTTCTGCACTCATCTCACAAGTGTATAGATGGGGGATTGTGTGTAGGATATGGCTTGCCTTTCATCATTCTGACGTGCCTCATCCAAAGATGCTCAATTAATCTTGTATTCTTCACTTAGCTGTCTATTCTAATAATCCTTAATAGAATCAAAGATTTAGATAGACAAAATCGTCATGCAAAAATCTATTTAGAAAAGGCATGCGGTATTTTAAACAAGAGAGAGTTTGTACTCTCGAAACAAATGAATGGTCTTGACTCAAAAAGACCTTGTTGGTAGCTTTAAGGGTAAACAGAATAGTAATGTTAAATTTTGAACATCAAAAGGGTTATTCACAAATGGGTGTCGATGGATTACTTCTATTAAGTAGGGACATGACACAAGAAAGATTAGCTAGGGTAGGGGATCTGATCATTGATTTGACGGGCCTTTCTGCTTTTGCCCCTGCAGAAGAGAAAATGTAGAAATAGATCAATTAGTCTGGCCAAAATCAAATGTGAGTGGAGGCCTAAAGATTTTCTGTCATTTGCTTTGGTGATTACTCGTACACCATTTCGTTTAGAGAGTTTGTCATGCCTTCTCATTGATTTGTTATCCTTGTTTTTTACAGTCAAGTGATCCCGCAATAAGACATGCTTCTCATTGATTTGTTATCCTTGTTTTTGGCAATCGAGTGATCCCGCAACAAACAAGAGGGAATGTGTTAATCATGAACTCTTTCAAGAGTCGAATAACTGAATCGATACAATTTTACCCTTCACTTGGTTTGCAGATGATTAGGTGAACCTGAAGTGAGAGGGGACACGAAGTCCTATGTCCCCAGCTTCGTTAGGGTCAATCATTTTCTGTTTTGGCTCCCCGGATGACACGTCCTTTTACACGCCAGGTGAATTTGATGTGGGTCGTTTCCATGTACTAGCTTGGCCAATATTGATTTGCCTAACCATCAAATTTGGCTCTTGAATCCTGGTGCTTCCTACCAATAAGGGGAATATGTCAAAAGTGAATTCAAAGAGGGGGGAATATTGGAAACGATACCAAATTACTCTTCTCCAAAGTTTGTATTTGTTGATTCCTAAGGATTTCTGTATACTGATGACAGCCTCTTCGTCTTGGCATAGTTCAATATTTCCTTCAATTGGCCTTCCTCCTTTGTGACCATGTATGCATGATTATTGGTCGTTGATTCATCTTCAACGCCTTCCTTTTGTGGAATTTTTCTCCTGATTTTTACTATAGTAGCATTGAGCAAAGTCATGTACTTAAAGCTTCTATGGAATTTAAGATGGACAATCAAAACCTCAAATTCTCTGATGGCAATCACTTCTTGGGAGAGCATGCGTCCGGAGCATGAAGTGAGGTTTCTAGGCTCTAAGTCATTGTCTGAATAGGGGCTAGATATCGTTTCAACTGCCTGGATTTTCTCCCTGTGATAGTAGTCAATTCAAGAGAAGAAATTCCTTTCTACGCTTCTTAGCTTGTCGGCCGGAATCCCATTGATGAAACCGCAACATCTAGTTGCTCAGGCACGTTGTGGGGAAAAGATATTGCTTCGACTTGAGAAGGAGTTGGGCAGGAGCGAGGAGGAGTGTACAGAGCTCTTGGGGACAGCTTGATTTCAACTGTATGCCCGTACCTATTACGTCCTATCTTTGGTTTCCTGTAAATAGAAAATAGAAGACATCATTTCCAAAATTATATTCAGAGAATAAAACTTATCTTCTTTGAAGTGGGATGATTTTTTTATTTGCCCCACTGTCTTCTTGGAAGAGTGTCTTTGAATTCGGTGAGTTCACATGGTGCGCCGGCTTCAAATGCCCTCTGTCACACTAAGTCAAGGGGGATGGGGATGATATTCTGAGACACAAAGTAAGTGAGTTAGAAAGACAAACATGATTTAATAATCTTGTTTTGACGAAAGCTTTTGGTAATAAAACATTTTTTGTTTTCAAAAGTATATATCTTTAGGGGGAAGAAAGCATGAGGAAGCCCAGCCCTCAGTATTCTTCTTGGATGATAATTTTTTCATGGTTGGATAGCATCACCAAGTAGGTTTGGAGTACCGCCTCATGCTCTCAAAACAAAATATTAGAACTGTACAATAGAGTACTTGGAATAGAAAATACAACAGTAGCACACTAGACAAGATAAGAAACATGAAATTATGAAAACAAGTAAAACACATGAAAACTCCTATGTAAAGGAGTGCTTTGATAGTGTTGGTTCCGAAATCAAGCGCCTTTGAGTTCCTCGCCTCCAAAGAGACTCGAAGTATTTGCATGAGAGGACCACTTCATTGAAGCTATGGAAGTGCAACCCATGCAACCAACAACGATGCTTGCAAGGTAAAGCCTCTATGAATAGTTTTATCATTTCTTCTTCGGCCAGTTGAGGATAAGTTTGCATCATAAAAGCCTTCCATCTCCTTGCGTACGCTCAGAAATCCTCCATTGGTCTTCTTCTGAAGTGAACAAAGTTCTGACAAGGCACTTCAGTCCCAATCCCGGCTTTGATACCGGCAAGAATGCATAAGACAGCTCATTCCAATCTCTCATGAGGTAGATGTATGTTGTGATGAACCATTGTAATGAAGACCCGTAAGACTTTCTTGAAAGGCCTAAGTTGCAAATGACATCTAGCTATAGTACCGACTCATTTCAAAGGTGGAGATATTGCAAATGAGCCACGGGACAAGTTGTGCCATTATACTTACGGAGATTAGGTATCCACATCTCTCCAGGGGTCATGATCCTATGAGCGCAAGACGGGCTTGATGTATTTTGGTTAGGCCACTGGTTTTCCCACTGCATATCTGTTGTAGTGGTGAATTTTTCTGTTTTAGGGAAGTTGGATTCTACCGAGATTACCACATTGCTTTCTTCTTGGTCAAAATTTCCGAATGAGGATGAAGTATTGAAGCTATCCTCACGGTTAGAGGACGAGCTTAGTACTTCGTTAGGATCGTAGCGGATAAAGACATATGGTTCCTCTTTTGACGGGCCTTCATCCCGGATGGGAGTAGGAAAAATGTTATACGATGAATCGTCGCCATTGTCGAAATAACACCGGAAGTCCTTGGGATTGTATTCTGGGCCGGGAAGTCTTCGTGGTTGTACTCTAGGGGATGGTAGCCTTCAAAGCTGTATTCTTGGGAATGCTCGAAGCTTTGGTGCGGTGGCTCGTTGGCAGATGCTGCATTGATCTGCTTAGGCTTTCTTTTCTTGGCTTTTAGTCCAGACCTTTTGAGTAAGGCCCTTCGTTTTACCAGCTCGATTCTGTCAAGGGAAGTGAGAGACATTAGAGTTTCACTGTCTGATTCACTTTCCAAGTTGATAGGGTTGGTATTCTTGGACCCTAGCTCTTTGAGTAAGCTTGGGGAGTCGTCCGGTCGTGCCCCGATTTTGAACAGTGCTCGAGTCTTTGATCTCGTACAAAAGCTCATTGCCTTTCCTAGTGGGAAATTTTCCAGTAACATGGTGTTGTTTAGCTGCCCATTTATTATGCAAGGCTTCATTGACATGTTCCTCTTTATCTCAAATACTAACGGCTCCTCGTGCTCCGCGATCATCGGCTCTTCGTAGGGCAAGGTGATGTCAGGGGTGATGTCAATATTATACTCTTGGTGAAAAACATGAATTAGTTCCCTCCAAGTTTTAAGGGGACTAATCTTCCTGACAATGTACCATCGCAAGGCAA
Organism: Eucalyptus grandis; assembly: GCF_016545825.1. Classification (NCBI taxonomy): domain Eukaryota; kingdom Viridiplantae; phylum Streptophyta; class Magnoliopsida; order Myrtales; family Myrtaceae; genus Eucalyptus; species Eucalyptus grandis. Next base: position 8,669,335 of record NC_052621.1, read on the forward strand.
GGCCGGTCAAGCTCGATTAGTACGATTGAATCATCCTTCGAACCAGGTAGGCCTGCAAGTAGGTCTCTGGGCGGGAGGTATCAGCATACCTTTCGCATTCAAGTGCTTTGAGCTCTTCAGGAATCTCAATGCCGACATAATTGGACAGGTCCATGGGATTCTGCTCCTACAGCTGGCTTAACTTTTTCATGATCCTTTCAAACTGTCTATGGTACTGGCTATTTTCCGGCAAATTTGCAATTGTCATGACGGTGTTTGAGATAACTATAAAGTTGGGCTCAGCTTGAGTAGAGTTCATTTGTCTCGAGAGTTGTCGAAGGACAATGGACATCTATCATACGCTATCTTCAATGTTAATGAGGCGATTTTGTACATCATTCTGATCGGGCCCTAGTGCATGAGGCCATTCGCAAGCTATTGGTGGCCGGCGATTCATAATTACCTGTTCGTTGCGAAAACAATGAATGGGCACGAAAGTAAACAAAGATTGACCCATGGCAATGGTCTAACTGCTTTTTTATTTATCAAAAGAGGATTTATAGACTGTCAACTTCTAACATCTAAAACTTGAAATTGAAATGACAGAATGAAATACTAGATATTAAACAAAAGTCCCTAAACAATGGGACAAAACTTTCACACTATTAACACTAAGGGGCATATGATTGCCAATTTATATGCGACGGGGAGTCTTGCGCTTGCGCAGATGCTTGCTTTCTTGGACCGACTTGAGGTGTGTATCCAGTCCATTCCCAAATCCCTCTCCATGAGCTCTGCTTGCTCGTGCCGGTTGCTCTCGCCGATTGAGTGAGGGACTCGATGGCTTCCATTTTGTCGGGATACGATGGTTGTGGATGTAAGACATGGATGCGTGGTGAGCTTTTTCTTCTCCCGCAAGCCCTTTAGGCACCACAATCCTTTTGTGATGGCACTTGTTCCAGGTTTCCTTAGCGGTAGAAATTTCGAATGCGTAGTCACAGCTTGTGTTGAAAAAAACTAGAGGGAGCATCCTCTTGAAAGGCGGTGGGATCTCCTAAAGGGCTCCATATTGTCGTGCCACCTGATATGGGTAATAAAGAACAGCGCCGGTGAGGCCGAGCAACGGAATTGGGAGACAACGCTTGTAAGCGAAGCGAGCTCTCTTTTCATGGAACCAATCAGCAGACCATTGGAATGCCTCGGAGCCGGGTCTCTTAGGAAGTTTACTCAATTTAAACAGCTTTGATTGGGAATGTATGGTCCCAAACCATAATTTTTTGTAATGGGTTTTCAAAAGCATTCGTTTCAAACGATCGCATGAAGTCTCGAAATTCGCTTAGGTGAGAAAAGAACCATACTTGTAAAATTTCAGGAGAGACTCGCGTGATTTTCTCCGTGTTGTCTTTAAAACGATTAAAAGACAAGAATGTTTCAGTTAAAATCATGTTGACATAATTCCCCCCTTTCAAGATTTGATCAACTATCCATGCCATCTTAGGACTTATGGCATTTCTTTGATGGGGGAAGATGATGAGCCCGAAAAATGCTAGGAAGAAAATCTCACTTTTTTGGGTCATAGGCTGATTTTGGAAACATGCATTCATAAATTCTAGTGGGCAAGTATTATAGTTATCTTCAAGAATTTGTATCATAGTATGGACTTCCAGTTCTTAAAAGTCGCGCTAACCCACGCACGGGATGATGCCTGTTGATGGTTTGACGAGCTTCTTCTCAAGAGGCATTCCGTGATGATGCTGTATTCTTCCAGGGTTTGGGTTAGCTCAAACCTACCAAACATAAAAGTAACCATCTTTGGGCACCAGAAATGTGCCATGGCTTGTATGACTTCAGGGCAAACAGTGATTTGGATCAATGATAGGAGATGACCGACTTTGGCCTTCACACGTTCTTGGGCAAACTGATCTAATTGACCCCACCATCTGAAGAGCTCCGCCTTGGGAGTAGGAATGAACTAGATATTGTCTTTCCCCATCGCATATAGACTGGGACTTGAAAAGCTTATCCTAAATTGCCATGGGCCAAATAAAAAGACTGAGTAAAAGTAAAGAAATTACTTTTGCTTTTTAAAGAAAAATGGCAAGCACAAAGACATGCGCATGGGACGTGCGGCTCGATTTCTAACTGAGAAGGTTTGGTGAGATTAAAAGGATATCTGTCCGTTGCAGTCTCGCGTTAGTAGCATACCCTCCTAACCTCGGCTAAGAAATTCGGAGAAAAGAAAGGCAACCTCTACATCGCAGTCTCGCGTTCGAGGTCGTATCTTTCTTAACACTGTCTTAGAAATCCTATGGCGACCCAGGTCTGGCGGCCGGGTTGTGTGTGCCATGTGTAGTGTTTAAAATAGTAAAGCACGCACAATAGTTTATAATCACAAGATAATCTATTTTAAGCAAAATTAAAATAAATTTCTAAGCTTTTTGACCTTGCATAAAGAAAAAAAAACCTAAGTTAGTAAAGAATTTAAATAAGACAAAAATGGCCTAAGTCTTCAAAATCTCCAAAGGGAGTTATTCGCGCCAACAATCGGGTACATCAGGCGGGCGCCTTGTGGAGGCTAATGGCTCGGCTGAATTTATTAAGCCCGGACTCTCCAAAGTCCACCAATTCACAACTTTAATAATCTAAGTTTTTAACCTGTAAATCAATTTTTAAAATGAAGTCACCACTAATCGGTTTGGGATGGGTCGATTAGAAACCCAAGTAAAGTATCGGGAGAAATACTCACTCCCGCGCAACCAGAGAAATTAGGATCGGAGACTTGATTACACCCGTTAATCACTAATGCTCTTTCGGTACCTAATCTTGTTTAAACCTTGAGGTTTTTTGATGTTCGAGGGATTTTCCATGCATTTTTGGGGGAAAATATTTTTTGAGTCTTTTTCTAATTTTTTGGACATAAAAGGGATTTTTTGGGATTTTTTTGGTATTTTGGAAAATACAAGTCTTTTTGGCTTTTTCTGAATTTTTTGGCTTTTTTTATGAATTTTTGGCTTTTTTTGGATTTTTGGCATTTTTTGGAAAATAAGGAATATTTTTTTATTTTTTTTTTTTTTTGGAAATTAAAATATTTTTTAATATTCTTTATTATTTTTCGATTTTCTGGAAATTAAAATATTTTTTAATATTTTTGAAAATAAATTATTTTTTTGATTTTCTTATTAAAATATTATATATAATAAAATAAAAGCCGACCGGGTCGGATCCGCGGGTTGGGTCCGACCCGGCCACTCCTAGCGGCGCAACGCGGGCCCGCTATGCGGGCCCGACTTTTTTTTTTTTATTAAAATGACGCGTCGTGGCCGAGCGTTTAGAAACGCCCAGCCGGCCCGACGACCTCGACCCGACAACCCGCTCCCACGGCGAAACCCTACCCGATCCGACCGAATCGCGACCCGCCTTCCGCCGCCCCCGCAATTTGCGGAATCCCTACCCGGTTCTCGATCCGGTCCAACCCGACAACCCGGGTCGCACACGGAAAATCAGGAACCCTAGGGTTTCCGAATCGCGGCGCTGAGGAGGGAGAGGACCGAGGCGTAGCGGCGGCGACGGCAACAACGGTAGTGATGACTGGACTATGGAGAGGGAGATGTCGACGGCGACGGCGACAAAGAATCAAAGACGATACACTGTTCATGGCAACGGTGCGACAGGGGTGGCGACGACGACAAGACCCACGCGAATCCCTTCCCCTCCAGCTTCCCCCTCTCTCTCTCTACCCTCTCCTCCGGCGAGCCTCGGATCCTTGGCCGTTCGACCTCGGACCTCCCCGAAGTCTCTCGGGGGTCGTCCGAGGTTTGCAAGCCTTAGATCCGACTCTCCCTCTCTCTGTGTTCATGTCTCTCCGGCAGAACCTCTCCCTCTCCGACCGTGAGCCTTCGGATCTGGGCTTGCTTGTCCTCGACCCCCTTTCTGAAGTCTCTCAGTAGGAAGCACGAAGCTTTACAACCTTCGATTGTTCTCAGCGTGCCCTTTGCCGTCGTCGGGAGATGCCTATTTATAAGCGAGGGGGGCAGCCGGTCGACGGAGCTTCGACTACCGGTCTTCGCACGCCGAACGGCTTTTGCCGGCCGAACCGGCGTCCCATCCAGCGAGGTGGCTCTAGCTAGGCCGCCTCGCATTGAAGACGCGTCCCTTCCGTCTACAAAACGTCGCACGCGCCATCCTCTCCTACCTTCCGACGTCGCGCGCGTCAAGGCCTCCCTCCAAGTGTTGCTTATCGATCGAGGAAGAAGACAACAGAGGAAGAAGACAAGCAGGGAGGGCCGGACCAAGAAAAAAGAAAGAAAATGGGCCTAGGGGCCCACGCAATAGGGAAAAAGGGGGTTGGGCCTTGCGCCCAGCCCCAATGAGCTGTTGTTTCTGTTTTTTCTTTTTGTTTTTTTTTTTTCTGTTTTTATTATCTATTTATCCGAAAAAAAGAAGACAAAATATATAAATAAAGAAACTCCATAATTAAAAACGAAATTTAGGCGTCAACAAGTTGACTGACTAATCATTCTAAATGATACCAGCGACAATTCATAAGTTACCTTTACAGAGACGAAGGAAACCCAAAACCAATGCTTCACTGAGTAATGTTTTATAGAGCCGCCCATATGCAACTCGGGCTACCCAATATGCAACTCTGTGCTCGCGTTGAGATTTTGGCCAACTATTTTTCACCACTTCCGTCTTTTGGTCTGCCGATAAAACAGTCGGTCCAAATTCTGATGTCATGATCATCCCATCATTGCCCTTATTCTACCATAAAAGAAGTGAAAAAATTGTAAAAAGCGTAATCATATCTAATGCAAACGACCTTGGCCTAACGCATTAATTGGAAATTAATGCGGTTCATTCTCATCTAATTCCCTCTTTCCATTCAATGGGTTTCTCAGTCAAAATTTTCTCTTCAAGTCAGAAATCTTTTGAGTCAGCAACAAAAGCACAAGTGCAAATTCCTGTACACGTTCAAGAATCCGTGCACCCATCGGCTATCCTAATGACCACCCACAATTCGTTGACTATCTACATCGATCTTCTTCTGAACCTTTTAGCAATTCATCAACCTCCCTCAAACAGCCTCTCCAAAATTCGAAAGCTTTCGAACAACTCGATCATGCAAAGAATGATTTGTCTCAACAGCCCCACAAAGGCTAGATTGAATCTCCACCAAAGCATACAGTCCTAGTCAACCCGCCAACACGAGTAGCGATCTTGTATAGCATCAGGAACTTTGGAATGGATAGCAGAATCATATACCACACTGCTAGTGAACCCGCAGAATTGTAAATAAAGAGCTTATAAACCCCATAATCAAATGATGCGGGAAATTCCAATGTCCTTTGTCTTGTGCAAGTTGGATTAGGAATGGCACGTGGAATTAAACGAGTGGAGTGGATGCACACGTGAAGTTCAACCCAAATACTTGAGTCGATATATGGAGAAAGATTGTGTATATAAAAGGAGCATGTAAATTCATAGTCGAGTAATGTAAGATATTTTAATGGAGATAAAAGTGCAAATAAATGCTGATCATCATGCCACACACAGTTGATTGTCCACTCCCATAATATGCTTGATGCAGCTAAAAGTCATTAAGCGTATTGTTAGAGATTTTCAAAAATTATCACGAAGTGAATAGTTTCAAAAATTAGGTGCTTGATTTTTACTTTCCATTAGCTCTTTGAACTGAAAAAATTAGATTTTGTTTGCATGGTTCACGTGTGCATTGGAAGCACGTGATTCATGGTCCGAAATTCGAAAAAATCCACGACACACCACTTATGTTTAATTGACATATTTTCCTATTTAGAGAATATTCCCATAAAAATGAAAGCTTTCGTATAGTTCCAATGGAAAACCCAAGATTTAGATTATGGTTTGCAAAGTAAGAACGGTATTTGATACGCGAGTGCAAGCCTATGTGATTTCTCGTATTTATCCCAAAATTCAAAAATCTTAATGGAAGAAGACTACACTCATCTAGTGATCCTTAAAATCCCTTAAGCGATGTGAAATAAAACATTGATAATATTATTTACCTTAACAACATATCCCCTAAAAAAATCATAACACTATGCGTCAGAGCCCATTGCCAAGATGAGTGTTACGTCACCTTTAATATCATATCTCTTACATGTATTCAAGAGTAAAATGTCAATTGCTTCAATCTATGCGTATCACTGTATAATATATTCTCCACTTTTATAGATGGGTCATTACTTATAAATCACTGAAGAAAATCTCTTCCGATTGACGTGAGACTTATAAGGTCGCAAAAGTCTCTCAATTAAAGTACGGACAGAAACCATATCAAAGAATGGGCTTGAAATTGAAGAAACGAGGAGCCACATGCGTGAAAAAGATGTGTGGCGTGCAGGTTGGAAATCCTTATTTTAAAAAAAAAAAAAAAAAGACAATCTATTAGAAAATAGATCACTACATGAATACAAGAACAATTGAAACTTGATACTCAAGTGACAATAACATGTTGCTATCTACAATAATCTCCCACTCTCTTTGCCAATCTCTCTATGTACGTTTATGTATGTACTCATGTACGTATTTACATTGTGCAACTATTTCTTCTTCTATTTTTCTTTTTCTTGTCTTTGTTACTTAAGAAATGGTACTTTCGAGTAATTTTTCTCTCTTTTACACCCTTTTATTGTCGAAAATTTTTCATGTCAATACTCATGTCTGCAGGATTAAATATTTTAAGGACAAAGTTTACACGATTCCACAAAATCAAAAGGTGAAAAAACCTGATTGTACATATTTAGAAAGTCGAGGTTGAATTGGAATAGTCGGAACGGTCTTGAACTCTGTCCAGAGATCATCACCATGATGTGGCAAGTAGTGGATATGCATTACATTGGATATGCATTACGTTTGAACTTGTTGTCGGACTATGAACATCAAATAGTATATATGCACGATTTCACGCTCAATTCAACCTTTTACTTTCATTCTCAATCAAAAGGGAATTCATCAGGGATTTAATTGCCAGTCCACTTCTAAAATTCTCAACCACTAGTCTTATTCTCACCCACAAGTAGAGCCAGTCAATTAGTTTGACCCTTATATAAGAGTCTATAGATGAAACCTTATCAATATCAAGACCCAAAAGATGCACAAAAAAGGTCAACATTTATGCGGAGACACACAAAAAAAAAAATAAATAAAAGAAGGTTTGTGCAAAAAAATCTAGTTTTGTGAGGGTGAGACGGCAAAGCTTTACATGAAATCTCATGAACAATAACATAAACTTAAAAAATGCACCGAGCAATTTGAGAGCGACGATCCTCACTAACCAGGGGCCTAGTCTGGCAAGATAACCAATAGTCGAAGACAAGCAATGATTCAAGAAAAACACGAGATACGACCTCAACTAAGTTAATGAGCTGATTAGTACTCTTCCAAACATAAGAACAGGACGTATGCACAACCTATGGGAACAAGAAGTTTTGTAAAAAGAAGAATTTCACGCTCTGCAGAAAGAAGTTGAATCTACTAAAGCAGAACGTGACCTCCTGTAGAGGGCTCCCTTATTTTCAGATTAAGGGAATTTATGGAGACTGCCCTTCCCCCTGCTTAACATGAAAATGAAATTAGGAAAAGAAAAATTTCGGTCGTTCAATACTACAAAAGTTCAATTACCACTAGATAATCTATTTGTAAGACATGCCATCCATTCAACAGTGATCAAACCAACCTACCAGACAATTCAATCAATTCACTACTCTCATTAGCATTACCCTCATGTCTTGCGACACTTATTATTAAGGTGTCCTTTAAGTACATATTTTTTACTTTGTATGAAGCGTTTAGAAACAATATTTCCACAAGTAGGAAAAAGGCGTTGTCCCATATGTTTTTATATGATCAATTCATTGATTTTCTTTCAAACTAGAGATTGTACCCCCGCAAAAGTTCATTACATTGGCATTATGCTCCATATAAGAATTCCTTTAATTAATGACTCCAAATACATGCACCTCATATCAAAATGCCATCACGCAAATATCTGTGTTAAGTTTTGTTTATTTCGAAAAAAATAATCTAAAAATATTTTTTAAATAATCATTTGTATTATTTATAAAGTTGAATGAAAGAAAAAAATTTCATCATTCACAAAAATATTTAGCTACAAATTATTATTTAAAAAAAAAATATTTTCTACGAAATGTATGGAGCCTTAATCGTTTTTTCCTTCTTCATCTTTATCGGTGTCTTTGTTTTCAGGGCTCGAAATTATGGTAAATCTTTCCATAGATGAAGGCATATTTCGGTTTTATCTTTTCATTTATTTATTTATTTGCTTTCTGAATTTTCACTGGAAAGTGAGCTGGTGGTCAACAGACGACACCCGGCACGCAATTAGGCCAATAAAAAAATAAGAAAGGCGTGGCTTTTGGCTGGCAAACACCGTACGGAAAAGATTCCATGCGGACGGTACTATGAAGTGATGATGAATGCCTTTTTTCTTGGCAAAACCGAATAAGTTCTTCCACGCGTCAATCTCGTTGACCGATGCTGCGCGTAATAAAAGTTAGGGTAAAGCCTAAAAAAAAAATCTTAAATTAAGTTTATAATGACACATTTATTTCAATTTTTTTACAATAAAAATTTTATATTTATACTTATATAACATATTTATTTCGGACTTGTACGGTGTGATACATTTACTCAAAACTTTTAAGCTTGTATCCAAGCGACACATTTACCTCAAAAAAATTGGTGTCACAAAAATTCTAAATTGATGTGAGAAAAACTTTACTGTCAAATTACAAAGATAGATAATATGTAAAAGTTGACAGATGTACTAGTTTGGAATTTACACTTTATTTTCCTTAGATATATTGGTTTGTGCTTTTAGTGGTATTAATTCAATTAATAAAAATTAATAAAAGGGTAAATTCATCATATTTATATCAGTTTGGAATTTTTTGTAATCAAAAAAATTAATTTGAAGATAAATTTATCACATGTATACCAATTTGAGGTTTTTATAGTAAAAAAATAATTTGAGATAAATTTATCATAAATATACCAATTTAAAATTTTTCTTTATATCAACCCTAATAAATTCACTAAGTTGATGTGATGATTATCTAATTGAGCATTTAAAATATTGAAATAGCCACATTGCTTAATAAGTAAATTTTAATAGAATTACTTAGTACGACTAGTATTTTTTTTTATGACCCAGATAATCCATGCACCGTACCAACACGGACAACCCGACAGGCCCGGGATAACGAGAGTAAACTCTGGGGCGACGCTAGCGGAAGACCCACCACCCCGATATCACACTTAAGATCCCGTGCGGCCAGCGGGATTCGAACTCCTCTCCTCTGGTAAAGGATCATAAGAGCACTTATCCAACTGGGCCACCGCAGACTATGGTAGTACGACTAGTATTTTCCATATCACTTTTAAAGGAAATGACAACTTTCACCGTTGATATGCAAAAAAAAAAAAAAATGCTCTTAAAAAAAAATTGCTCTTGGTTGAACTTACTTGTCTAACAAGGACAAGCAAAGGTGGTGGGGCGGGCTGCGGCGGCGACAGTTATGGATGAGCATGAGAATTCCAAAGCCAGAGGCAATGAGCTTGCGGAAAATAACGAGAGAGAGGCAAAGTAAAATCCAGCGGTGAGAAAATATTGGACATGTGTCTTCCATCAAGGTCAGACATAAGCATTTGGATATGGTCTCCAAATCCTCCTAATAAGGGCAAGGTATCGTCTGCCAATTCAAATTAATGAGGAAAATTAGAAAACAATCATAACCAACAATATCTTTGCATTTCTTGATAGAGATCTTGAAGTTTATCAAGAACCAATAAATCAAATATTTATCAATGATTCTCATCTCTCACAAAAGTCTATATCTTATGATATTCATCAAATCCTGATGACAACATAAGTTCTTAAATAATTATATCGTTTTTTGATATATAGATAGAGATGGGCAGGTGGTTATGTCGTCATGGCTATGGTTGTGGCAAAAGAACAACTGCAATGGTAGTATTGGGCTGCTGTAGAAGAAGTCATAAATGAGGGGGAGAAACATAGAGAGAAGATAGAGGGAGGCATGTGGAGATCCTGCTAGCCGGAGATTCATGGAACATTTTGTAAATTTCATAAATTAATCAAAGCTTTGACAGTATAGCTACCCTCATTTGGAGTAGTTTACATAGAATTAATAAAATTGGAAAGTAATCTCTTGAATCCTTAAGCTTGAAATGTCCCAAAGCTCGAAAACCATGCTAACCACGAGGTCTCAAGGCAGGTGCTATTGGAATTAGGGTTCGAATCTTTTTACGGCGTGTGATGATTCTCAAGTTAAGTTTAACATGCTGTTGGTCGATGGAGCCTCCCACATGCAACTCGTGCTACCCATGTTCAATGCATTTATCTAGCCCCCAATTCCCAGGCACACGTTGAGATTTTGGTCAATTATTTTTCACCACTGCCACCTTTTGATCTGCCAATAAAGCCGTCGTTCCAAATTATGACGTCATGATCATCCCATTGCATTACTCTTACTCTGCAAAAAATGCTAAGCCGTATTCACATCTGGTGCAAACGACCTTACCTAATACACTAATTGGAAATTAATGTGGTTTAAACTCATCTAATTGCGTTTCCTTTTCTAGGGTTCCTCTATCATGATTTTTCTTTTTATTTTTTTCAGAACCCTTTTAAATCAGCAACAAAAGCACAAGAGCAAATTCTTATACATACTCAAGATTGGGACAATTACAAAAATATTTCCAAATCTATTACACTTGTTCCAATTTGATCTTGAGCATTTTATTTATGCCGATTTAATCTTAAACATTTTTATATTTAGCCGATTGAGTCCATCCGACTTATTTTGGTTGGAAATTACTGATATAGACGCCAACCATTCTACGTAACATAGTCGATGCCAACATATACTTTTTTTAGAACCTTCATAATTTTTTTGTGTTTTTTTCTTTTGACGTTTCTTTTCTCTAGGAGTGAATGCACAGGTGAAAGAAGATATTATGTTAAAAAGCTCAATCCAAAAGCTTAAACTAATATATTGAAAGAGATCATATGCATATAAAGAGCTTATAAAATCAAAATTGAGTAATGTGAGATAGTTCTTCTCTTTTTCATCTTTGTTACTTATGATATCGTACTTTTAAGTAACTTTTCTCTCATCTACATACTTTTATTATTGAAAAGTTGTCATGTCAGAAATCATATCCATATGACTAAACATGTTAAAGATGAAGTTTACATGATTCCACGAAATCAAAAGGCATAAAAACTTGATTATACATACTAGAAAGTCACAGGTTATGTTTCATGAGTTGGAACGGTCTTGATCTTTTTCTTCAGATTGTCCACCATGATGTTGCAAGTACTGGATATGCATTACGTTGGATATGCATTACATTTGAACGTGTCGTCGGACTGTAAACATCAGATAATGGATATGCACGAGATCATTCCTAATTCAACCTTTTACTTCATTCCCATTTCAAAGAGAATTTATCTGAAATTTCATTGCCAGTAAACTTCTAAAATTCTCAACCACTAGTCTTTTTCTCAACCACACGTAGAGCCAGCCAATTAGTTTGACCCTTATATAGATGGAAACCCTATCAATATCACAACCCAAAAGATGCATAAAATTGGTCTACATTCATGCTGAGATGCAAAAAAAAAGAAAAAAAGAGAGAAGTCTGTGCAAAAGAAACTTAGCTTTGGTAGGGTGAGACGATGAAGCTTTACATGAAATGTGGTAACTTATAACATATACCTAAAAACTACACTAAGCAACTTGAGTGCGATAATCCTCACTAACCCGCCCCCTAATCCGATAATGAAGCATGACATGTTTAATATGCGTAAGGACACATATTGTGTTAAGATAACCAATAGTTGAAGACAAGCAAAGATTCAAGAAAAACATGAGGTGCAAACTCAACCAAGATAATGAGCCGATTAATACTCTTCCGAACATAAGAACAAGACATATGCCTGATGTTTTAAGTGGTGGACTAGTGGTCGGGTCAAGTCTAGCTGAATTTTTCCGGATGGATCCAGTACGAACTCTTCCTTCTCATATAACTTTTGAATTTTTCCAAGCCTTTGAAATATCTTTGCGCGAATATCGTACGGTAAACGAATGTCAAATTTCAAACGAATACAAGTCTAGCCCACCGCCTTCTTTCCTCCTCTCTTCGCATTTCCAACATCGTTTTCACGTGCCATGTACATGCATTCGGGGAAAAATAAAGCCCAGAAAAAGAATAACGACAAGGCACATGCCAAACCGTTCTTCCTTTTCTCCCTCTATAAAAGCCACTAGACCAACTCTCCAAAACCTCATCACACCCAAGTCTTAATAACCATTGTCTTAAGCAAGTGTTGTCTACATACACCATTCTCTCTTTCAAGAACACCCCAGAAACAATCATCACCCACCATCATCATGTTGAAGACACAGCTTCATCAATCCCCACCTGCCTCCCCAACCTTGGTCCCTTTAAGCAAGCCATCTGGCCAAGCCAATGGCGGGATCGCAATTTTTCTGGCGCAGTCTGAACTTGCACTCCAAAAGAGAACCGGAAGCGCTCGAGTGGGGCTTTCATCGAGTACAATCGATGCTGTTGCCAGCCCGAGCACCATCGAGAAGTCTCTGTCGGTTAAAGCGGTAGTGAAAGTGAAACCAAGCGCCGGTGGGTTCTTCTCAGAACTAGGGATAAGCGGAGGGCTCGATACGATTACTGATTTGATGGGGAAAACGCTCCTCTTGGAGCTTGTTAGTGCAGAGCTTGACTACAGTAAGTATTAAGCATTCAATTTTGAACTTGAAATTGTTAACACAACTTGTAACAGAAAGCAGGGCGAGAAATAGGCTGAATTTGATTGAAACGTGTTCTTCTGCTTTTTGAAAATTTTGCTATGTTCACAATTTGACTTATATTTGAAGTGAAACATTTGGAGTTTCTCAAAGTTCAAAAAAAGCGATATTCAGAATTATATACGAATTTTTACCCTTTTTTTTTTAAAATAGCCATTTTGGGTTTGAAGAAAAAGTCACAAAATTAGATAAGTTGTTTATGACTTGCAACGAACAAGGATGTCTGATTGTATAATTAATAACCATTCCCTATATAAATTCTCCGTGGACGTAGGTTTGTACTAAAAGATCTGATGCATGCTATCCAATTTAGCACTCTATATGTGAGATATAACATGTTAATGAAGGTGTAATTTCTTGTCTTGTTATTAAGCCACAGATATATAGATATATATCATGATCTTTGCCAGAAAAAAGTATTTGCGAGTACCGCACAGAATATATGTGCAATCAAAAACTAAAATTGACGATAAAAGCATGAATTTTCCCCATATTATCATGGTTCAGCCCAAAATAAGATTCCAAGGCATCATATAGACCATATGGATTTTAATCCTTACGCTTGTTATGCTCGACCTTCCACGTAAAAAAGGGAGGAGAGAGAGAGAGAGACTATCTCTTGCCAGAAATATTCAGCTTCAAGCCCCCAATTTGACAATCTTTCGTTAGATTCGTCGCATTTACTGTTCATGGCTTAATTTCGGCTTCCTAACACGAAATCCTAGCCCTCCCGTAGTGTGCGAGAGCCAACTGTAATTTCGTTCCTGCTATGATGTTGAAGATTTTAACACGGTCTTGAACTTCGTTTACAGAGACGGGACAAGAGAAGGAGACCATAAAAGGATATGCGTACAAGAAGGGCCAGAACGAGGAGGAGGTTACTTACGAGTGCAAGTTCGAGGTTGGAGAGGAGTTCGGAGAGGTCGGGGCGATCTTCGTGGAGAATGAGCACCACAAGGAGATGTACCTCAAGGACATCATCCTCGATGGGTTCGTTGGCGGTCCTCTTAATATCACATGTAACTCATGGGTTCACTCCAAGTACGATAACCCGCAAAAGAGGATTTTCTTCACCAATAAGGTTAGTTAGATCATGCCAATAGCTACATGGCTTCCTATTTAGGGTTTTCCTCATTTTTCATGAGGTTAGTACACATATTAAAAGATCAGTACTATTAAGGTTATGACTTATTGCACATATTGAAAATTAGGGGTTTTACGCGCACACATGTATATTTGTGTTGATGCACTTGAAGGCACTTAAGAGGAGAGGATTATAAAATAAACAAGAGTATTTGTGCAGAGATAGAGTGAATCAACCAGGTTACGTGTCATGAAACGCAAGTTACTCGCGATTAATTAGCTATAATCTCCAAACATAGTACAACTCTTGGTTGACATTGATTCTTGAATTGACACTGAAGCGACCGGTGAAACTAAGGTACAATGCATGTGGATGAAAAGCATTTGAGTTCATATAAAGCTTTTGACTCTCTCGCCCTCACAGTGTCCTTTTCAAAAAGAATCAAAAACAGCACGTGAAATCGGTGCCCTATTCGTCGGCCGGTCATGTATTGCGCATTGATTTCATAGGACTTGATTTTCACACCAAAACCTCAGAAGCAAGTTCGATTATCACTGTCTGAATTATGAGTATTACTTAGATGGGTTTTAGTTGGAGCTTAACGGCTTTCGTTGCACGCTATTGCGCCGCAGTGCTATTTACCGGCCGAAACACCGAGTGGGCTGAGGAGGCTGAGAGAGGAGGAGCTGGCGATCCTGCGAGGGAACGGCCAAGGCGAGAGAAAGTCGTACGAGAGGATATACGATTACGACGTGTACAATGACCTGGGGAATCCCGATAGCGACATGGATAAGAAGAGGCCGGTGCTTGGCGGCAAAGAGCTCCCGTACCCTAGACGATGCCGGACCGGGCGCCGTCAGAGCAAGACCGGTGAGTTGAGAAATTATTGTTACTCCTTCATAACAATGATCAACCCAACAAAACTTTGGATAAGCCATTCGTCCCAACAAATGAATTGAACATTCTACCAAAAAAAAAAAAAAATGAATTGAACATTCACATTTAATACCGAGCAGATCCACAGTCGGAATCGAGGAGCGGGAGCATATATGTGCCACGAGACGAACAGTTCTCGACGATAAAGGAATTGACATTCTCGGCAAAGACAGTGTACTCGGTGGTACACGCACTGGTGCCGTCGCTCGAGACAGCAATAGTCGACTCCGACCTGGGGTTCCCCTACTTCACCGCCATCGACGAGCTCTTCAACGAAGGCGTCAACTTGCCCCCGTTGCAGAAGCAAGGTTTCCTCAAGGACCTCTTCCCTCGGCTTGTCAAAACCGTCACCGATGCCTCCGAGGATGTCTTGCGCTTTGAAACCCCTGAAACCATGATCCGTAAGCAAACTCCCGTTCCCTCTCCCTCTCTCATTCTCTCTTTAGGAAAATACATTATTAGTCAATCATAGGACACTAAATTTATATTATTACTTACTATGTGTCTCCAAGATTTTTATAATAATTAGCTGTGTTGTTGCACTCTGCAGGAGACAGATTTTTTTGGTTTAGTGACGAAGAGTTTGCTCGTCAAACGCTAGCGGGAATTAACCCCTATGCGATCCAGTTGGTCACGGTAATAATTATTGTACACATTTCAACCATATAATTTGCTCACATACAATTAATTTAGTTTATGGAGACTAAAATTATTTGACATCACCATGTTGGGTATATGCTTTCTATATATAATTGGTATTAAAATATGTATTTAGGAATGGCCCTTGATGAGCGAGCTCGACCCTAAGATCTACGGTCCACCTGAATCGGCCATCACAAAAGAGATTATTGAAAGGGAAATCAAGGGCTTTATGACACTAAATGAGGTACGAGGATACTCCCTCGACAAAGTATCATTTAATACAACCTATCTACACTCTTGGGCCAAGCATAAACCTAAATTCAACGGCCCCAGTTAATGAAATTTGACTTGAACCCCACCTTTTCGGTTTGGTTCAATTCCATTTTGTGCAGGCTATACAGCAAAAGAAGCTGTTCATGCTAGACTACCACGACCTGTTCCTACCATACGTGAACAAAGTGAGGCAGCTCAAGGGAACAACCTTGTATGGGTCGAGGACGCTCTTCTTCCTGACCCCAGATGAGACGTTGAAGCCACTCGCCATCGAGCTGACGCGGCCGCCGACTGACGATGGGAAGCCGCAATGGAAGCAGGTGTTCATCCCCTCGTGCCACTCCACCAGCATGTGGCTCTGGCGGCTCGCCAAGGCCCATGTCCTCGCCCACGACTCTGGATACCACCAGCTCGTCAGCCACTGGTAACAAAATAATTTGATAATTACTTTTCGACAAGCAAAATTTTAAAAAAAAAAAAAAAAAAAATCATAGATCTATTGAGTAGAAGTATACTAGTGATGAAACAGGCTAATCAAATTTTCAAGAGAGAAGAATATAGCTCTAAAAGTTGTTTTCCACACATGGAGACACACATAGGATTGTGAGATCTAAGTATGTTGATAATTTTGTAATTGTTATATGATTTGCGTGTAAAGCGCGATGTTATTACACGACGTACCTATTTGCATAAATGCTGATGGTGTAATTGATGTATCTATGGTTTCAACTTTTGCAGGTTGCGGACTCATTGTGCCACGGAGCCTTACATAATAGCGACAAATCGGCAACTGAGCGAGATGCACCCGATCTACAAGCTGCTACACCCACACTTCCGGTACACGATGGAGATCAATGCGCTGGCTCGCGGGTATCTGATCAATGGCGACGGCATCATCGAGACCACCTTCTCTCCCGGCAAGTACTCCATGGAGCTCAGCGCCGTTGCCTATGACAAGCAGTGGCAATTCGACTTGCAAGGCTTGCCCAATGACTTGATTAGCAGGTTTTGCACATCAATTAAAATTAGGGAAAGAAAAAAATATAATAATTGTTGACGCTTGGAGTGTCTAGAACAAATTAGTTTTATGAAAACCGAATCGCGTTTCTGATTTTGTCAATGCTTGCCAGGGGTTTGGCAGTAAAGGACCCAACGGCACCCCATGGCCTCAAGCTAGCGATCGAGGACTACCCCTTCGCCAACGATGGCCTCCTCTTGTGGGACACCATCAAGAAGTGGGTCACCAACTACGTCAATCACTATTACCCCGACCCGAGCCGCATTGCGTCTGACGAGGAGCTCCGCTCCTGGTGGACCGAGATCCAGACCATCGGCCATGGCGACAAGAAAGACTCCCCTGGGTGGCCTGACCTCAAGACCCCGTCCGACCTCATCCACATTGTCACCACCATGGTCTGGGTTGCCTCAGGCCACCATGCTGCCGTCAACTTCGGCCAGTACACCTACGGTGGCTACTTCCCTAACCGGCCCACCATTGCGCGAACCAAGATGCCCGTCGAGGACCCGACGGAAGGAGAGCTCAAGATGTTTTGGGACAAGCCTGAGGTCACGCTCCTCACATGCTTCCCATCGCAGATACAGGCGACCAAGGTGATGGCAATCCTCGACGTGTTGTCAAACCACTCGCCGGATGAGGAGTACCTGGGGCAAGATCCGGAACCAGCATGGAAGGAGGAGCCGGTGATAAACGCGGCGTTCGAGAGGTTCCATGGGAGGCTGAAGGAGCTCGAGGGCGTCATTGACGCAAGGAACACCGACCAAAGGTTTAAGAATCGGAGTGGAGCCGGTATCGTGCCGTATGAGCTCTTGAAGCCGTTCTCCAAACCCGGCGTGACAGGGAAGGGAGTTCCATACAGCATTTCCATCTGAGCAAATAACATTCTTGTTCGTGGTGGCAGCCGCATTGGTTGCAGAGAGAAAACTTCCCCTTCTATTTTGTAGAATCTAATTTGTGGACAACATTTTTTTAATTTCATGATCTAATGTGTCGTGTTACCAATATCTATGTAATTATGATTAAAGGATTCATTTCAGTTCTAGTCCTCTATCAATTGCCAAAAAATAAATAAATAAAAAGTGACGATGTGCATAAAACGTAATCTTTACTACAATCTACATCTATCTTCTTCATAAATACCAAATTGCACTACTGTTTTACACACTAGTGCAGAATCTAAAATCTTGGGTAAATGGTCAGTTCAATAGATTTGCTAAACATGCTTCTCAGCCACCAGTGAGAAAGAAGGGGCATGCACTTCCTGCATGCAAATTGATGAGGGTAAAAATTTAATAGATTAGATGGAATTATTAATAGCAACATCACACAAGTCTAGTTCCCATGCGTCAGCTACTTCGACACTTGGAACGAAGTAGCTGACGCATTCCTCAAACAATACAAGTTCAACATGGACATCGCACCTTCCCGAGAAGACCTCGAGCAGATGGAAAAGAAAAGGAGCGAGTCATTTAAAGAATATACTGTGAGATGGAGGAACCTGGCAGCTCAAATTACTCCTGAGCCTACCAACAAGGAGCTGATGAAGTTGTTCGTGAAAACCCTTCCGTCCGAGTTTCGTAATGAATGGCCGGTACATACGTCGAAAGCTTCAATCAGCTTATTCCCTGTAAGAGAGCAAATTGAGATGGGGATAAGAGAAGGATGGTTTACTGAGTCATCTAGTAAAAGATTCACTGCCAAGAAGGAGAAGGAAATGGCCGTGGATGTGAATGTGAATGTGGCTTATAGCCAAGAAAATGTCAAACGTGCCCCGGCCATCCAAATGAATCCAAGACAACCGCAAACTACTGGCCGCCAATCATTTGCCCAAGCAAATAATATAAGGCAATTTTCTCCTCTCCTTGGGTCTCCATCCCAAGTGCTGACGATCCTCCGAAAGAAAGGTTTGCTTACTAATGAACCAAAGCGTCCCAATCGCGAAAGCATTCGCGGTTATGACCCGGCAAAGAAGTGTGACTACCATAACGGTGAATTGGGGCATTCAACTGACGAATGTTTCACCCTCAAGCACAAGATCCAAAATCTCCTGGACACAAAGGCCTTCTCATTCCAAACTGCTCGGCCAAATGTCCAGAAGAATCCGCTACCGGAGCATGAGGGTACAGTGAATGCTATCCTAGAACCTGAAGTTAGACGGATCAAGAACTCGAAGGTGAATGTGGCAGATGCCTACAAGGGACTGGTGAGAGCTGGTTATTATCCAGATCAAGAGGATGTTCCTTTATCGTTGATGAAGGAAAGAATTGCCAAAATGGTGGATGACGGCATCATCGTGTATGCTGACCGTAACTGCGTGGTTTCCACCATTTCCCACATCATCATTGATTGGGAGGAGGAGCAGGCTGCTCTTGATAATGGTAAGGAAGAAGTAGATCCGTCACTTGCAGATATGCCCCCGCTAGAAGATGCAACTGACGAGGAGATTGTGATTGAAATACCTCAGCCGTATGAGTATGTCAATAATAAAGCGGTGCCCTGATCTTATGACCTAGATGTTGACCTCGTTACAAGGTCTGGTCGAACTTATGCTCCAAATAATACTCAACCCGCAAAGCACGTCACTTGACGAAGAGGCTAAGGAATTTCTGGCTGTGATTAAAGCAAGTGAGTATAATATCGTCGATCAATTGCGAAAGATGCCTGCCCAAATCTCTTTGCTCAAGCTCATCCAAACCTCCCCCGTGCACCAAAAGTCGGCGATGAAGGTGCTAAGCGAAATTCGTGTACCGAAAGCAGGTTGAAACGAGATAAGGGAGGATTTTGTGGGATCAATCCTTCTCAAGGACATGATTGCTTTTCCTGATGAGGAATTCCCTCTTGAGGGTAGGGGGCATAATAAAGCACTCTACATATCTGTCAAGCACAAGGTTTCTCATGTGTCCCGAGTGCTCATTGATAATGGGTCTGCCTTAAACATATGTCCATTGGCCACTCTTCACCGCCTCAAGGTAGACCTGTCCAAGGTACATGCTGCGAAGAATTCTGTGAGAGCTTTTGATGGAACGAAAAAGGAGGTAATCGGGGAAATCCATCTTGACGTGCAAATAGGGCCGGTCGTCTTCAACATTCCCTTCCAGGTGCTGGATATCCCTACCGCATTCAATTTTCTGCTAGGTCGTCCATGGATACACACTGCTAGAGCAGTCCCTTCAACTCTACATCAAGCTGTGAAATTTGTGATCGAAAGGAAGCTGGTCACTTGTGTATGGTGAGCAAGACCACCAGATTTATCACGAGACGGCTATCCCCTATGTAGAGCCGGATTACTCGAGCTCGAATCAAGTTACCACTCATTTGAGTTAGTGTCTACCATACACGCTTCTCGAGGTTCATCGCCGCCCACTCCTGAGGTTTCAGATGCTGCCCTCATGGTAGGAAGAGTAATGGTTGGGAATGGTTTTGTCCCTAGCAATGGTTTGGGAAGAAATGGTCAGGATATTCGAAGCCCCATTGAAGCCCCTCAGAGGTCCCGATCTGCTGGTTTAGGGTACCATGGAAGAGGTGGAGGAAGTTCCGAAAGACAGAGACAGGGAAGGCATAACTCGCCACCTGAGCAAGGGCGAGGGAGGCAAAATTTACCACCTCCAAACATTCATGAGACGTTCCCTGGTCCTCCAATTATGATGCAACATGAAGCTGAAGTAATGGATACTCTCGGACAGCCAAGTGGGAAGTTCGACTATATGGTGAAGTATTCGGCTCCTCCCGGCTTTTACTTTGATTCCCGCAATATAGTTCCAAGTGGATGGGATGGCATGGATGATCCGACGCCTTCAACGACGGAAAACTCGATGACACCCTCGGAAGGAATTTCAAGTTTGTTCGATGATCTCTCCATTGGAGCCATTGATGGGGAACCTCTGGAAGAAACGGGCCTCGCCCACAAGAGTAACCCATTTATCACTTTTTGCACATTCCCTGGCGTGGGAATTTTTATTGCTTTCTAGGAATTGTTTTCGATTTCTTATTTTTCACTTTCTTTTAGGACTTGAATTGCATTTTCCATTCAATAAATTGTAATTGATTGATGAATCTCAATGAAATTACAAGTTTTATTTTGAGGGCATGATGAGGTACACCAAACCAGCCCGAGTGATGATATCCGGCCGATAAAACAAAATCAAAATCCAAGGAGAACTTTGAGGCCTGGGCTTTATCATGCTTCCTCGTGTCAAAATGTTTAAAAAATGCTTTTGCAAAAGAATTTCAAAAAAATTTTACAAAAAAAAAAAAATGATTAACCCTGTTTGTCTTTTTGATCCTTCTATTTCATGTTTCAGGGATGATCATATAACATGCGAAGGTATGAAAATGGTCCAATCCAATGCAACGAGTGCTGATAATGATCCTGAAGAGTCGATCAAAGATTCCATTGAAGATTCCATTGAGGTGCAGCAAAGCTGGGAACAACATGAAAAAGCCAAGACTCTCACATCCGAGCTGACCGTCACTATTAATTTAAGTGACATTGAAGAAGCCAAGGAGGTGAAAATAGGGGCGAATCTCCCCAAAGACGAGGCTGAGCGCCTAATTCGTTATCAAGGAATATCGGGACATCTTCGCATGGAGCTATGCCAACATGCACTGGTTAGACCAATCAATCGTGGAGCATTGTTTGCCTACTAACCGGACGTGCCTCCTAAGAAGCAAAGATTGCGAAGAACTAAGCCTGAGCTCTCGAAGAAGATAGAGGAAGAGGTGATGAAACTTCTAAAAGTCGGATTTATTGAAGTCTCGCAATACCCTGAATGGGTAGCAAACATCGTGCCGGTGATGAAGAAGGATGGTCGAGTTCGAGTTTGTGTCGATTATCGAGATTTGAACAAGGCTAGCCCAAAAGATGACTTCCTGCTACCTCACATAGATGTCCTTGTTGATAGTAATTGCCGGATTTGAACTATTCTCATTTATGGATGGTTTTTCTGGATACAATCGAGATAAGGAGGAAGACAAAGAGAAAACTGCATTTATCACTCCGTGGGAACCTTTCATTATAAGGTCATGCCCTTTGGACTCAAGAATGCGGGGGCAACTTACCCGACGAGCTATGGTAGCACTATTTCATGACATGATGCATCAAGAGATCGAGGTCTATGTTGATGATATGATCGCTAAGACTCGACACGGAAAAGCCACGTCGAAACCTTGAAGAAATTGTTTGATCGACTCCGTGAGTTCGGAGGCTTCGTCTAAACCCCACTAAATGCGTATTTGGAGCAACATCTGTAAATTACTTGGGTTCATTGTGAGCAAGTAAAGGGATTGAGATCGACCCGGCTAAAGCTAAGGCCATATGTGAGTTGCAACCTCCATCAACAGTGAAAGAAGTCCGAAGTCTTTTGGGGAGGTTGAATTACATTGCTCGATTCATTTCCCAACTTTCTGAAACCGCCAAGCCATTCTTCAAGCTCTTAAAGAAGAATGCACGAGTCAACTGGGATGATGAGTGTCGAAAAGCATTCGACAAGTTGAAACAGTACTTGATGAATCCACCCGTTCTTGTCCCGCCATCGCGGGGTATCCTTTGATTCTTTACCTCACCATTCATGGTGAGTCATTGGGTGCGATGTTGGCTCAGGAAAGTCCCGTCAATAAAAAAGAACGAGCCGTTTATTACTTGAGTAAAAAATTCACTGTGTCAGAGCTAAAATATTCTAATGTGGAAAAGACTTGTGCTGCATTAGTGTGGGTATTGCATAGATTGAGATAGTACACACTGCATTACCGTACATTCCTCGTGGCGAGAACGATCCTATCAAGTATTTACCGAACCGGCCAGCTTTGGTGGGTAAGTTGGCTAAATGGCAAATTTTGATCTCGGAATTTGATGTGCAATTCATGCCACAAAAGTCGTTTAAGGGTCGAGTAATTGCCGATCTATTGGCTGAGAATCCAGAAGCCTCAAATAATGACGATCGTTCTTTGGATGACCGCATCTTGAGTGTAAATGAAGATTCATGGACAATGTTCTTTGATGGAGCCATGAACTTGTCTAGTTCGGAATGCATCAAAGGGCGCTTTGATATCCCAGGGCGAACAAGTATCACCCGGAGCTGCAAAATTGATATTCCCATGCACTAACAATATAGCCGAGTATGAAGCTTGCATCCTTGGGCTTCAAGCTGCAATCGAGATGGGTGTAGCCAAATTAAAAGTGTTCGGGGATTCCGCGCTGATCATACTACAGACCATAGGTGAATGGAAGACTAAGGATGCTAAGTTGCTCCCATATCATGAGTACTTAGAAGATTTGATCAAGAAATTCGATGAAGTTTCATTTGAATACTTATCGAGGTCTCACAATCAATTTGTAGATACACTCGCAACTTTATCATCTATGTTGCAAGTCACTGACGGATTAGAAGTTGAACCATTGAAGATAGAGATTCTTCCAAGGCCGGCTTATTGTATGGTAGTGACAGAAGAGTCTGACGGAAAACCATGGTATTACGATATCATGAACTACATCCAAAAACAAGGATTCCCTGAGGGAAGTACTCCAGCTGATAGGAAGTACATCATGAAGATGGCCTCAAAGTTCTTCGTTAGTGGTGAGAATTTATATAAGAGATCTTATGATTCAATCTTGTTGCGGTGTGTGGGTGCAGCTGAGGCCACTCAAATCATGCAAGAAATTCACGAAGGAATATATGGCCCTCATATGAATGGACACATGATGGCTAAGAAGATCATGAGATTAGGTTATTATTGGCTCACGCTAGAAGGTGACTGTATACAGCATGTTCGAAGTTGTCATCGTTGCCAGGTCCATGGTGATAAGATAAATGTTCCTCCAACTGTGTTGTACCAGTTTTCCGAGCCATGGCCTTTCTCAATATGGGGGATTGATGTGATCGGCCCAATAAACCCAAAGGCTTCCAATGGGCATAGATTCATTTTAGTGGCCATAGACTATTTTTCAAAATGGATCGAAGCTACATCCTTTGCAAGTGTCACTGCTCGCAATGTTGTGAAGTTCATCAAACGTGACATAATTGCTCACTATGGTGTTCCTGAAACGATTATCACTGACAACGGGACAAATTTGAACAACAAGCTCATTGATGAGTTGTTCAGCGAGCTCAAGATCAAGCATCTGAATTCATCCCCTTATCGCCCTCAAATGAATGGGGCTGTTGAAGCGGCCAATAAGAATATTAAGAAGATCTTGGCTAAGACAGCCGAGAATTATCGAGACTAGCATGACAGATTACCCTTTGCACTGATGGCATATCGGACATCGATTCGTACTTCTACCGGGGCAACTCCTTTTGCTTTGGTATACGGCATGGAGGCAGTTTTGCCTGTGGAAGTGGAGATTCCTTCCCTGAGAGTATTATCCCAAGTGGAATTATCGAGGCGTAATGGTCACAACAAAGACTTGAGCAGTTGAACTTGATCGATGAGAAAAGATCGAAGGCTCTCGCCATGGCCAAGCATATCAACAGAGTAGCCAAATCTTTCAACCGAAAGGTGCGGCCGAGACATTTCGAGGTAAATGATCTTGTTTTAAGGAAGCTGTTGCCAATTTTTCCAGATCCTGGGGGGAAGTTTGCTCCAAACTATAGTGGCCCATATGTGGTAAAGAAGGTTCTTCATGGCGGTGCTTTGATTTTGGCAGAAATGGATGGTCGTGTGTTTTCTACTCCGTTAATTCAGATGCTGTCAAGAAGTATTACCCATGATAGAATTTGCCATGTCATGTTTTGAATTGCAAACATTTTATGATGAATAAATTGCCTCATTGAGTTGCAAATTCAATTGTCTAAACTTGTTGCAAATCTTGCATGTTTTCCTTGATGAATTATGTGAGATAAATTGAATGTGCCAAATGGGAACTTTGGAATGATGAAAGGCAAACCCTATTCCATACACTAACCCTTAGTGAGTTGTGTGAAAAATTCCATGCCCACAAGGAAGAGGGTGATCTCGCAAAGGGTACGTCAACCAAGATGATGAGAGGCAGTTTCTTCTGCTACCCGAAACACTACAGGTATATCCATTGTTCAGCCTTTTGAGCCCACACACATGATCATCCCTGTCAAGAATCGTCTCATACTGGGACAAGATTTAAAATGAATGATAGGAATTTTCTTACTCACACTTGCATCAATCTTCGAGTATTGCTTTTACAGTGTGACTTGTACGATAATTTAAAGTGCCTTAGGACGACGAAGAGCAGTTCTTTCTCTATCCTATACACTTTATCCATTGCATAGCCCCATTGAGCCAAAGAATTCATTTCACATTAAACCCAGTTGGTGATCATCCCCCACACTGGAGCAAGGCAAGAAAGATCAAACCACTCAAGTAGCGTGATTTACAATGTTGATCAAAATGAAGACTTTGTAAAAAAAAAGAGTGCAAAAATGGGGCATGAAAAAGCAGTGTGCCTGGTAAAAGCAAGGCCAATGCCCAAAGAAAAAAAATCAAACACTTGATGAAGTGAGTCATATCTCCAACAAGGTGGTACCAAAAAAAAAAAAAAAAAACTCAAATGTTGAGATGTTGCAATCAGTGGAGTTGTGATGTGAAGAAAATCTTTGACGATGGGGAGGAAAATTGTTGGAAATATCAAGATGATCACCAACTTTAACCCCGTAAACACTTTTTGAGCCAAATGATCCTTTCATTTTTCAACCCATGAACCCAACCTACGTTACGTCCCTTATAAAGTCTCTTCAGATTATGGCACTTGAATTAACGTAAAAGCTCATATGTTTGGAAGCATCGCTTGAAGAAATGCGAGTAAGATAATTTCTGCTTCATTTCTCATGTTTCTTGGCTTGTAAACCCCAAGATGATTGTGAAATATCATTCATTTTTTATAGCCTTGACTCAAAGAGTCCTCTTTGTAAAACCGTTGATCAAGCCTATATTACGGTCCCTATTAAAGACCTCTCAAATTGGTAAGGTCGTACCACTTGCGAGATTGCTTGAACCCTTATTTGGCATGACGATGGTGAGATAGAGTGATTGTCAAAAATCCTGCATCAAAGGTCAGGATAAAACAACCCATTTTAATGAGGATGAGTGAAAAGTCCTTTCAGACCAAGAGGTCCCTCATTTGACACATTCATGACACTCATGTGCTCAGAATGGAAATTAGGTGATGCAAGATTAATGGAAATTATCATGAACCTCCATTAAATTAATGCATGTTTGTGATCACAAATGCATATTGCTTCTCTTATGACCATGTTTTGCAGAAGACATTTCCCCTAGGAACAGAGATGATACCAGGTAAGTATATCTCTATCCATACCTTAAATACTTGTCATTATGCAGGTATTCCCTTTTAAGCATACCGACACTCAATTGAGTTGTCCCCCAAAGATTTCTCCCCAGATTCAATCTGATTAAGGCGACCGAAGAATGGTTCGGGTCCTAGCCAAGTAAAACCTCAGTCTAGGCGACCGTAGAATGGTACAGGTCCTAGACAACATTTATTGCTCTAACAGGCGACCGTAAAATGGTACGGGTCCTGAAAAATCAATTTTCCGTCAAGGCGACCGTAGAATGGTACGGGTCCTGGAAGGTAAATCCCCGTTTAGGCGACCATAGAATGGTACGGGTCTTAGACAAAACCTAAATCCCCGTTTAGGCGACCGTAGAATGGTACGGGTCCTAGACACAACCAAACACTGTCATACTAGGCGACCGTAGAATGGTACGGGTCCTAGGAAGCAGTCTCTTTGCAAAGCCATGTTACTATTAGGGCGACCATAGAATGGTACGAGTCTGGACATGTAATATCAACTACCTTGAATCACTGTACCCTCCTTGAAGATAAGTCATTTCAGGTAAGTCTTTTATCATCTGCACTAGCATTTCCATGCATCATATAAGTTGCATTAAAAATGGAATTCATGTTCCAACAAAAATATCATCCATTGCATACACATAACCAAAATTTAGGTCTCAAATTATCTTTGAAGGCAACCTCTTCGAGATCATCTTCAAAGATGGGCAGCTGTTGACACCTAAATTTTGACGATTTAGTTTATTTATTTATTACATAGGAAATTAGGGGTTAATTTTATTAATTGCATAGCATATAGATTTATATTTGCATTTATTTTGTTATTGGCATTTTATTGGACTAGTGCGAATGGGTTCAAATTAGTTGGACTAAGCCCACAAAGCGAGCTGGTTGGCCCAAGCCCATGTTTTTTAATTATCTCGTGAAAAATAAAAATTTTGAAATTTTTTCGGGATATGAATATTTTGGATAAGAGCACATGTGTGAAAAAATATTGCGATTTATCTTTGCGAGATTTGGATTTCGAGAAAATATTCATCGTAATCTTAAATTTTATCAATAGTGATCGGTTGGTGAAAATGTATCGCGGATGTAGATTTGAAAGGGAAATTGAAAGCTTATCTCTTACCCCCTATAAAAGCAACCGTGTACGATGACCAAAGGGGGCTTCTTTGAAAAAAAAAAAACAGGAAAAAAGGTCAAGAGAGGTTTAGCTTCTGCGAAAGGGAAAAGAGCATAAAAAGGGAAAAACTGCAGAAAAAGAAAAAGTTAGAACGTGAGAGAGAGAGAGAGAGAGAGAGAGAGAGAGAGAGAGAGAGAAAGAGGAGAAAAGTAAAAGCAGAGGTGATTTGACCCTCACTGTTCATCATCTCCCCAAGCTCGCTGCTCACCCTCTGTTCCGCTCCGCGAAGCCCGACGTCCTCCTCCACCTCGCTGTTCCGTTCGCCGCCGGTCTCGCCGCTCCGTCCGCTCCTCGACGCCCGCGCTTGAGATCTGCTCGCGACCCAGCACTCGGCGTTCCTTGCTCCCCGCCGTGACCGGCGCTAGCTAAGCCTCCTCGCCACACGAAGCCCGCCGTCGCTACCGTCGGCCATCGTCCCTCGAGACCTCCGCCCACGACGCCCAAGTTC
The DNA here is from genome assembly GCF_016545825.1 of Eucalyptus grandis. Classification (NCBI taxonomy): domain Eukaryota; kingdom Viridiplantae; phylum Streptophyta; class Magnoliopsida; order Myrtales; family Myrtaceae; genus Eucalyptus; species Eucalyptus grandis. The sequence goes on from NC_052621.1 coordinate 8,697,092, forward strand.
AGCTCCAAGGCCCGTCGCCATGCTCACCGAGCCTCGCCGCATCTCCGCCACTGCCCGATCTCGCTAACTAAACCGCAACGCCCTTGGACGCCGAGTTTCTTCACGCCCGCCGACGCCGCGACTCATCTGCTCCCGCGCCCCGCCCGATCCAACGCCGCAGCCCGACGACTCGCGATCAACACCCACGGAGACCCCGCAACGCTGCGCCCCTCGCCGGACCTTCACCGGAGCCCCGACCGCGACACCCTTGCTGGACCGACGGTGACCACCACACGAGCACAAGCCTGCTTGGGAAGAAAAAAAAAAAAAAAAATCATTTAGGTAGTTTTTCTTTTATTACTTTATTATTATTATTTTAAGGTTATTCTCACTTATCTATTTGTTTTCTTTAGTAGGATTATTCCTAAATATATGATTGATGTTCCAACATGAAAGTACCCCTCAAGCAAGGGATTGATAGTCCGATTTTCGCGCCCGAAATCCGACTCGCAATCCCTTATAAAATCGACAATCCAATCTCAAGCCCGAGATTTGATTCGCGATTTAAAATTAAAATTGGTCAACCCGATCTCATGCGCGAGATACGGTTCGCCACTCAATATTGTCTTGTTTGATTTGATATCGTGTGTTTGGATCAATTTTATTTTCATAAGAGAAAAAAATCAAAAAAATTCAAATTAGGATTAAGTATGTTTTAGAATATTCTTAGTCTTAGGGTTAAAATCGCAATCTGATTTCAAATTTTTTAAATAAGAAAATCAAAAGAAAAATCCGTAAGGACTAGGTTTGTTTTTGTTATCTTGCATATTAGGATTGCAATCTTATTATGAATTTTTAAATAAAAAATCCAAAAAAAAAAAGTGCATTCATTTAGGTTGTTAGTTTTTTTTTTGAATTGCATGTTAATTAGGTGTTAATTTTAATTTCGAGATTAAAGAAAAACATAAAAAAAATCATTGTGCATATTAGATTAGAATTGCATGTTTCATTTTAGATCATCTTTTTTAGATAAATGGCATTTTAGATTTAGATAATGTCTTAGTTTAAATTAGGATTTAATATGACTTAATCCCTAGTTTAAATTAGATAGAATCTTAATCTAGCTATAGATCATTTGAAATTTCATAAAATTTGTCTTAGGATAAATTAGTTGCAATTTCTAAGATAGATTGCATTTTTTTAATAAAAATGTCATATGCATATGTCATGTAGAATTAGGGCATTCTTTGCACGTCATTGCATGCTAAGATTACATATTATAGGTTTAGATAATTTCTCCTAAATAGATTGCATGCTTATTAGGAAAATAAAAATCATGTGCACGTCATATATAATTAGTTTCATACAATGCACGTCATTTAGTGATTTTTGTTAGATGCATTTAATTAGAAATTGCCTGTCATTAGAATTAGGTCATTAGATTAATTTAGATTGCATATTTAAATGTTGCATTTCTTTAATTTCGAATCTCATAGAAAATACAAAAAAAAAAAATTATTTAGAATAAATCATCTCATGCTTAGGATAGACTACATGCTTAATTATGTCATATTGCTTAGGTCATATAGCTAAGTCATGTTGCCATGTCATATCATTTCATGTTAAATTAGTGGCATGCATTGCATATCGCATGATTTTCATTAATTAAGTGAAAACAAAACAAAAATTGCGTGTTAATTAGAAATCATATTTAGGGACTCATTGATGTGAATTCTAAACTAACAACGCAGATGCTTTCGTTGCTATAAGGTAAGTCCTTGCAATTTATTCATTTGCTTTCTTGAGTATTAAATTGGTGGTTTGCGTACCTGCATGGTCCCTTCACATGTTAAGGAATTAAAATCAATTCAAGTTACTTGCCAAACAATTTTTTCAAAATAAAAGATAAAGGTACCGAAAGGACATTAGAGAAATCTAGTGTAACCAAGTCCCCGTACCCATAATCTCTGGTTCGTAAAAATAAAGTAAATCTCACATTCCTTTACTTGGGTTTCTAATCGACCCACCAAAAATAGATTAGTGGCGACTCCTAATTAAAAATCAATTGCATGTTAAAAAAACTTGAACCTAAAGTCGCGAATTGGTATGGGCTTGGGAAAGCTCGAGTTAAGTCTAGGCTTAACAATCCATTAGCCAAACCCTAGGTGGTTCACACTCGAAAAATTAGGTCGCGACAACTATATTAGAATTTCACATAAAATTTTAAAATTATATCGGAACAATTAAAATGTTTAGCACTATAAAATTTAGGGCTGCATTTGTAATTTTCCCATCAAAGCACGCTAACTCTCTACAGCCGAGCAAAAATGCAAAGCCTTCATCTAAACGCAGCAGCACGCGCCTAATTTCACCTTGGATTTCTCATTTATGTCGTGTGTTGGGTGGTGGCCCAACAAAACTTGTGCAAACAATCGTGAGATCGCAATCCTTTTGCGTAGAAAATTTGTTTGGCTCTTTCGAGACTTCTAGCCAAACACGCGATAACAACGGTTAAAAAAAATAAGAAAGGCGTGGCTTTGACTCAGCAACGCTGTCCGGAAATGATTCCTTGTGCACACCGAACGGTACTATCGATAATTTAAAGAGTGTATCTTTAGAGATAATTGCTCGTGTAGCTCACGAAATTCTTAACTTAGTTTTTGACCGAGACAAAAAAAAACCCAAAACCAAGGCTTCACCGAAAAAGGTTTTATAGAGCCGCCCATATGCAACTCGTGCTACCCAACATGCAACTCTGTGCACACGTTTAGATTTTGGCCAGCTATTTTTTCACCGCTTCCGTCTTTTGGTCTGCAGATAAAGCAGTTAGTCCAAATTCTGACGTCATGATCATCCCATGCACTGTTCTTATTCTACCAAAAAAATAAAAATTGTAAAACCGTAATCATATCTAATGCAAACGACCTTGGCCTAACGCATTAATTGGAAATTAATGCGATTCATTCTCATCTAATTCCCTATGGGTAGACCCTAATGGGTAGGTCGGATCGGGTTTGTATCGGGTCACAAATGGTCTAACCCAAATCGACCCATTTAACATGTTTATGACTTATTTATTGCAATACAAAATTTTTGACCCATACCCGACCCGACCTATACTTGACCCATATCTAACCCATTTAACTAAACTTAAGAAATTTGACAAAAAAAAAAAAACTAAACTTAAGAAAGCTTATTTCTTATATATATTATTTTTTTAAAATGGTATTGCTAAAATAGTTTTATACAACACAAATTTAATGGATAATTTTTATAAATTTTAAAATAATTATTTTAATAATCGAATTTTAATTATATTTTATTTTTTAAAATTATTTTTTAATTATTTTTATTTTTAAATATAATTTTTCTTTTTTCTTCTTTGGCCAGCCGTTGGACACGACAATGGCTGGCGGCCGGCCACAAACAAGCCTCGAGCTCACTCGGCTCGCCGACACCGGCAAGCTCAAGGCTCGCCAACGTCGGGCGAGCTCGAGGTCTCGCTGGATCTCGGCAAGGCTCGAGCCTCGCCGAGCATCAACAAGGCCTCCACCTCACCAAATTTGGCGAGCTTGAGGCTCAATTGGCCGGTCGCTGGCTATCGCCATACCGACCACCCGAGGAAGAAGAAAAGAAAAATAAAATAAAATAATATATATATATTTGAAATTTCAGTTTTTATAAAAAAAATTTGCAAAGTTAAAGAGTGAAGAGGAAGATAGTGAGGTTTTGATTGAAAATAGATTCTAGATTCAATCCATTTAAGACTCACTTAAAACCCACTTAAGATCTACCTATTAAAATCTTTAATTGTTAAACCCATTTAACTATTTTTTATCAAAAAATAAATGACCAATTTTGCCACCTCTACCTATGGGTTTCTCGGCCATAATTTTCTTTTCAAGTCCGAAATCCTTTGAATCAGCAATGAAAGCACAATGAGCAAATTCCTGCATACTTCTGATCCAAAAAAAAAAAAAAAAATTCTGTACGCATTCATGAATCAGTACAGCAGTCGGGTGGATCCCATTGACCACCGCCAGTTCTTTGATTCTTTGCATCGATTTTCTTCCTAACCTTTTTCCCGCGATTGGTGAGGATGTCCAGGGCCCCACCCAAGCCAGAAAGTGGCCTTATAAGAAAAAAGCAGGGCAAAAGAGAAGAAAAGAAAAGAAAATGTAAATTTAAATTTAATAAAAAATTCAAAAAATTATCAAAAGCTATTTACGTCAATGTTAGTCGTGTTATGTAAGATAGCTAGAGACCGTGTCAACGATTTTTTTGTCAAAATTAGCCAAATAGAATCAATTGAAAAAATGTGAAAATTTTGAAAAATTTGTAATTGAATTAATAAAAATTTAATAGGTTTAGGACTTTTTAAACAATTTTTCGAATAGCCGGCCAATGCCAATTGTGACCTTGTATAGCAATCGGATGGATTGGAGTGGAAAGAAGAATGACATACCACGTTGTTAATGAACCTACGGAATTGTATATAAAGTGCTTATAAACCCATACTCAAGCGATGTAGGATATATTAATGTCCTCAAGTGCATGTTGGATTAGGAATGGCATGTGGAATTAAAAAAGCCGAGGCACATGAATACATGAAATAAATTGAAGTAGAACTGGCTTTGAAATTATTTTAGAAAGTCTAATTCAAAAACTTTAGTTAACATATAAATAGAGATCACGCGTATAAAAAGATATGGAAATCCTAATAGAGTGATTTAAGATAATTTATCAACCGAGAGAAAAGCGCACGTAAATGATGACCATCATGCCACAAACAGTTTGACTGCCCGTTTCCAACGTTGTGCTTGATGCAGCTGAAACTTTTTAAGCATATTGTTGGAGATTTTCACGTGGTGGGTCCTCCACATGTCCGGTGGGAATCACTACGGAGTGAATAATTTCAAAAATAAGATGTTTGATTTTTATTTTCCATTAGCTCTTTGAACCCAAAAAAAACTAATTTTGTTTCGCATGGTTCACGTTTGCATTGGAAGCACGTGATACATGGTCCGAAATTTGAAAATCCAAGACACTCCATTTTCGTTTAATTGACATACTTTTCTATTTAGACATTATTCCCTTAAGAACAAAGGATCTCATATCGCTTAAACGGAAAACCTAAGATTTAGATTATGAATTTTAAAAGTAGGAATGGTATTTGATATGTGAGTGCAAATCTATGTTTTTTTTTTTTTTTTTGGTAAGAAGTGCAAATCTATGTTTTTGTACTTAAAATCAATTTCTTCATAGAAGAAGACTTCACCCATCTAAAGTTTGTAAAAATCCCTTATTCAAGTGATGTGGAATAAAACTTTAATTCATATGATATTATTCTTTAACGCTATCTTAAAAAGTGCTAACGCTATCCCCCAGAGCCCCCTATAGAGACATGGCACCTTTCGTATCATCTCTTACTTGTGTACGGGACTAAAAAGTTTAATGGCTTCGATCCATGTGGATCACCTTACAAGATATTCTCCATATTTACATATGGGACTTTACTTATGGCTACATTGAGTAATTTGAAAAATATTTATTGAAAAATGATTGCTTTCAATGCTTACAAAAACAAAAAAGCGAAAAAAAAAATTTCATCGTCCATCAAAATTGTTGTCAATAATGAAAACATTTAATTAATTAATTAATTTATTTATTATTATAAATATCAATCACTTATGGGGAAAAGTTTTCTAAATTACTCATTTTCCGCGAATTAAATGGAGCCTATGAATCAATTGAGAAAACCTCTCCTGTTTGATTTGAAACTTATGATGTCCCAAATGTCTCCCATTTAAATCGCATGAATTGTAACGGTCTTGATCTTTCTCCAGGGACTGTCCACCATGATGACGAAAGTAGTGGATATGCATTACATCGGAACGTGTCGTCGAACTTTGAAAATCAAATCATGGATACGCACGAATTCATACTCCATTCAACCTTTTACCTTCATTCGCAATCAAAAGAGAATTCATTTGAAATTTCAATGCCAATCCATTACTAAAATTCTCAACCACACGTAGAGCCAGCCAACTAGTTTGACCCTTATATAAGAGTCTATAGATGGAAACCCTCTCAATATCACGACTCAAAAGATGCACAGAAATGGCCTAGATCCATGCCGGGACATACACAGAAAAAAGAAGAAGGTATGTGCAAAAATAAATAAATAAATAAATATCTTTGTGAGGGTGAGATGACAAAACTTTACGTGAAATGTCCTAAATTATAACGTATGCCTAATAACTACACCAAGCAACCTAAAGAGCAATGATTTCCACTAACTTGGCCCCCTATTCCAACAATGAAAGCATGACACATTTAATAAGTACAAGAACGCCTATTGTGTCAAGAGGACTAATAGTCTCAAAGACAAGCAGTGATTCAAGAACCTAAGTCGTCTCATTAAAGATTCTCAACTAGCAAAGCACGAGGTACTACCTTAGCTAAGATAATGAGCCGATTATTATTCTTCCAAACATAAGAACGAGACATGTGCCTCGATAGTTCAAGTGGTGGAGTATCAGTGGTTGGGTCTGGTCAAGTATAGCTGAAGTTTTCTGGGTGGATCCAATATGCTCTCTTCCTTGACAAATAATTTTTTGATTTTTTTTTCCAAGCCTTTTAAACATCTTTTCACGAATACCTCACGGTCACGAAAAGTCAAAATTCAAATTAATACAGGTCCAGTGCACCGTCTCACCTCCTCTTCTATTCACATTTCCTGCTTCATTTTCACGTGCCATGTCAGGTACATGCATTTAGGGCAAAATAAAGCCCGGAAAAAAGATCAATAATAAAGCATGTGCCGAACTGTTCTTCCTCCTCCTCTCCTATAAAAACCACTACACCAACTCTCCAAATCCCCATCATACAGAAGTCTCAGTAACCACTGTCTTAAGCAATTGTTGTCTACACCATTCTCCCTTTCAAGAACACACCAGAAACAATCATCACCTCCATCATCATGTTGAAGCCACAGCTTCATCAATCCCCATCTGCCTCCCCAGCCTTGGTCCCATTAAGCAAGCCGTCTAGCCAAGCCAATGGCGGGATCGCAATTTTACCGGCGCAGTCCGCGCCTGCGCTCCAAAAGAGCCCTAGAAGCGCTCAAGTGGGGATTGCATCAAGTACGATTCAAGCGGTTGCCAGCCCAAGCACTGTCGAGAGGTCTACGTTAGTTAAAGCGACAGTGACCGTGAAACCCAGCACCGGCGGGTTCTTCTCGGAACTCGGGATAAGCGGAGGGCTCGATAAAATTACCGATTTGATGGGGAAAACGCTCCTCTTGGAGCTTGTTAGTGCAGAGCTTGACCCCAGTAAGTATTGAGCATTCAGTTTTGAACTTGAAATTGTTACCACAAATTATAAGATCAAGCAGGGGGAGAAATAGGCTGAATTTGATTCAAACGGGTCTGCTTTTTGAAAATTTTGCGATGATCATAATTTAACTTTTATTCAAAGTGAAATGTTTGAAGTTTTTCAAAGTTGGAATATAGCGATATTTAGAATTATATGAGTTTTTACCAATTTTTATGACTAAAAAACCTATTATTAGGTTTAAAGAAAAAGTAACCGAAGTACATAAGTTGTTTATGATTTGCAACAAACAAGCATGTTTGATAGTTTAATTAACAACCATTCCTTAAGTAAATTCTCCATGGAGGAAATTTATAGTAAAAGATCTGATGCATGATATCCAATTTAGCACTATATGTGAGATATAACATGTTAATGGAGGTATAATTTTCCTGTCTTGTTATTAAGCCACATTACAAGACTATATATGAAGGTATAATTTTCCTGTCTTGTTAATGGAGGTATAATTTTCCTTAAGTGATCTATGACTAATCTATGACTTGGAGAAGCTTTTCTAATTAGCAAGCCATTTTTCTTTACTATATGTATATAAATTTTCAATCTATGATATAACGAGATGTTTTCTTGGGTAATAGGTGCAGAATTAGTCATTAACATTGTGATCGTTTGTCAATTGAGCTCTTAACATTTTATTTTGGCTGTTGAAGTTGTTAACGTTTTTAAAAAGGTGCAATCAAGATAAGATGTATATATGAAGTTCTTGACATAATATAGGCCACTTACGGTCTCAGAGAGAGAGAGAGAGAGAGAGTATCTCTTGCCAGAAATATTCAGCTCCAAGCCCGCAATTCGACGATCTTCCCTTAGATTCGCCGCATTTACTGTAAAAGGCTTAATTTCAGCTTCCTAATACCAAATCCTAGCCCCCCATGGTGTGCAAAAAGCCAACTATGATCGCGTTCCTGCTATGATATTCAAACTATTGATCTTATTCTCTTGTATTGACGATGTTAAAGATTTAAGCAAGGTCCTGAACTTGATTTACAGAGACGGGACAAGAGAAGGGGACAATCAAAGGGTACGCATACAAGAATGGCCAGGACCACGAGGAGGTGACGTATGAGTGCAAGTTCGAGGTCGGAGAGGAGTTCGGGGAGGTCGGGGCGATCTTTGTGGAGAACGAGCACCACAAGGAGATGTACCTCAAGGACATCGTCCTCGACGGGTTCACGGATGGCCCTCTTAGCATCAGTTGCAACTCTTGGGTTCACTCCACTCATGATAACCCACAGAAGCGAGTCTTCTTCACCAATAAGGTTAGTTAGATTGTACCGATAGCTACATAGCTTCCCATCTAGCGTTTTTTCTCATTTTTCATGAGGTTACACATATTAAAAGATCAAAACCACTTAGGTTATGACTTATGTAGATAGTACACATATATACGCACATGCATGTTACTTGAAAATAAGGGTTTTTATATGCACACGTTTGTCATGAAATGCAAATTTAATCTTAGCTATAATCACCAAACATATTATATTGATTCTTGAATGGACCCAGAAGTGTCTATGTTCATATCAAACTTTTGACTCCCTCGCCCTCACACTGTCATTTTAAAAAAGAATCAAAAGAATTAAAAAAAAAAACACGTGAAACCGGTGCCCTATTGTCCGAGGTAGTTAAATTCAAAGCTGGTCAATCGCTGTCTGTACATGAATTGCGCATCGATTTCATAAGACTTGATTTTTCACACCAAAAGCTCAACGGCAATTCAGTTTAGTTGATTAGAGAGACAGTCGATTATCTCTGTTTGAATTATGAGTATTTACTTAGATGGATCTTATTTGGAGCTTGATGGCTTTCATTGCACGCTATTGCACCGCAGTGCTATTTACCAACCGAAACGCCAAGTGGGCTCAGAAGACTGAGAGAGGAGGAGCTGGCAACCCTGCGAGGGACTGGCCAAGGCGAGAGAAGTCGTCCGAGAGGATATACGATTACGATGTGTACAATGACCTGGGGAATCCAGACAGCGACGCAGATAAGAAGAGGCCAGTGCTTGGAGGCAAAGAGCTCCCCTACCCTAGACGATGCCGGACAGGGCGCCCTCGGAGCAAGACCGGTGAGTCGATAAATTATTCTTATAACTTCATAATTATGATTAACGCAACAAAAATTCAGATCGGCCATTCGTGCTAATGAACTAATTGAACATTCACTTATGAAACGGCGTAGATCCACAGTCGGAATCGAGGAGCGGGAGCATATACGTACCTCGAGACGAACAATTCTCGACGATAAAGCAACTGACGTTTTCGGCGAAGACAGTGTACTCGGTGGTGCACGCACTGATCCCGTCGCTAGAGACGGCAATAGTCGACTCCGACCTAGGGTTCCCTACTTCACCACCATCGACGAGCTCTTCAACGAAGGCATCAACTTGCCCCCGTTGCAGAAGCAAGGTTTCCTCAAGGACCTCTTCCCTCGGCTCGTCAAAACCATCACTGATGCCTCCGAGGATGTTTTGCGCTTCGAAACCCCTGAAACCATGATCCGTAAGCAAACTCACTTTCCCTCTTCCTCTCTTATCCTTTCTTTATCCGAAGAAGTAATTTATTTGGAGAAAGTAATATGATCATCGCTCATTCTCTCTTTGGGAAAATACATTATTAGTCAATCATGGCACAAAAAAATTATGTTTTATTTATTATATATCTCGAAGATTTTTCATGCATAATAATTAGCCGTATTGTCGTATTCTACAGGTGACAGATTTTTTTGGTTTAGTGACGAAGAGTTTGCTCGTCAAACACTAGCGGGAATTAATCCCTATGCGATCCAGTTGGTCACGGTAATAATTATATGTATTTTTTACATATTTCAACTATGTAATTTGCTCACTTACACTTGATTTAGTTTAATGAAAGACTAAAATTATTTGACATCACCAAGTTGGGTATATGCTTTCTATATATAATTTGTATCAAAATATGTACTCAGAAATGGCCCTTGAGGAGCGAGCTTGACCCTAAGATCTATGGCCCACCCGAATCAGCCATCACAACAGAGATCATTGAAAGGCAAATCAAGGGCTACATGACAGTAAATGAGGTATGAGAATACTCTCTTGACGAAGTATCACTTAATAAAACCAATTTGCACTCTGGGTCAAGAATAAACCTAAATCCTACACCCCAATTAATGAAATTTGACCTGAACCCGACCTTTCCGGTTCGGTTGAATTCGATTTTGTGCAGGCCATGGAGCAAAAGAAGCTGTTTATGCTGGACTACCACGACCTGTTCCTACCATACGTGAACAAAGTGAGGCAGCTCGAGGGGACAACTCTGTACGGGTCGAGAATGCTCTTCTTCTTGACCCCAGATGAGACGTTGAAGCCACTCGCCATCGAGCTCACACGACCGCCGACCGACGACGGGAAGCCGCAATGGAAGCAGGTGTTCGTCCCATCGTGCCACTCCACTAGTATGTGGCTCTGGCGGCTCGCCAAGGCCCATGTCCTCGCCCACGACTCTGGGCACCACCAGCTCGTCAGCCACTGGTAACAAAATAAGTTGATCATTACTTTTCGACTAGCCAAAAAAGAAAAAAAAAATCATAGATCTATTACGTAGAAGTATACTAGTGATGAAGCAGACCAGTGATTTCTCAACAAGAGAGAAGAATATAGCTTTAAAAATTGTTTTCCACACATAGAGACACATATAGGCATCGTGAGATCTGAATATTTTGTAGTTGTCATATGATTTGCAAGTAAAACGTGATGTTTTTACGAGAAGTACCTATTTGCATAAACGCTGATGGTGTAATTGATGTTTCTATGGTTTTAATCGTCGCAGGTTGCGGACTCATTGTGCTACAGAGCCCTACATAATAGCAACAAATCGGCAACTGAGCGAGATGCATCCGATCTATAAGTTGCTACACCCGCACTTCCGGTACACGATGGAGATCAATGCGCTGGCCCGCGGGTATCTGATCAATGGTGATGGCATCATCGAGAGCACCTTCTCTCCCGGCAAGTACTCCATGGAGCTCAGCGCCGTGGCCTACGACAAGCAGTGGCAATTCGACTTACAAGGCTTGCCCAATGACTTGATTAGCAGGTATCGCACATCATTTAATTAGTTACACGCCTTTCCTTTTTTAATATTATGCAAAGAGAAGAACACAAAAATCGCTTTTCTGATGGTGTCAATTCTTGCCAGAGGGTTGGCAGTGGAGGACCCAACGGCACCGCATGGCCTCAAGCTAGCGATCGAGGACTACCCCTTCGCCAACGACGGCCTCCTCTTGTGGGACGCCATCAAGGAGTGGGTCACCAACTACGTCAATCACTACTACCCCGACCCGAGCCGCATCGCATCGGACAAGGAGCTCCAATCCTGGTGGACTGAGATCCGGACCGTCGGCCATGGCGACAAGAAAGACTCCCCTGGGTGGCCCGACCTCAAGATCCCATCGGACCTCATCCACATTATCACCACCATAGTCTGGGTGTCCTCCGGCCACCACGCTGCTGTCAACTTCGGCCAGTACACCTACGGCGGCTATTTCCCGAACCGGCCCACCATTGCCCGAACCAAGATGCCCATCGAGGACCCGACGGAAGGAGAGCTCAAGATGTTCTGGGACAAGCCCGAGGTCGCGCTCCTCACGTGCTTCCCATCGCAGATCCAGGCGACAAAGGTGATGGCAATCCTCGACGTGTTGTCGAACCACTCTCCGGATGAGGAGTACCTGGGGCAGGATCCGGAACCGGCATGGAAGGAGGAGCCGATGATAAACGCGGCGTTTGAGAGGTTCCATGGGAGGCTGAAGGAGCTTGAGGGCATCATCGACGCGAGGAACACTGACCAAAGGTTTAAGAATCGGAGTGGAGCCGGGATCGTGCCGTATGAGCTCTTGAAGCCGTTCTCCGAGCCCGGCGTGACCGGGAAGGGAGTTCCATACAGCATTTCCATTTGAGGAAACGATATTTCGCGGCAGTGGCAATGGTGTCTGCTGATAAAAACACCTTTCTTTTCATTTTGTAGAATAAGAGGAGTGCGGCATATGCCGATGTTAATGTGATCATCCTAATTTGTGGACAGCATGAACTCAATTTCATGATCTAATCTGTCATTTGTCACCAATATATAAGTAATTGTGATTAAAAGATTAATTTCAATTCTAGTACTCTATGAATTGCTCAAAAAAGCTAATGTTCAATACATGTATCTTCTTCATAAATGCCATCTTCCACTACTGTTTCATACTAATGCAGAATCTAAAAACTTGGGCAAATGGCCAGCTCGATAGATTTGCTAAACATGCTACTTTACCCAGAAGTGAGAGACTAGTGTCACGGGTCGATCAATTTCGGTCGGTCAAACACCGCGCGGCCTTAGGATCGGTGATCCCAAGTCAGCCTTACACACACACTTCGCTCGAACACAAGAACCGAATGGGCAAAGAGAGTGTATTTGCTTGTGAACGAACTGATTACAAAGTGGGAGAGGGATCCCTATTTATACAAGAGTGGGTCGCATCTTGACCGTGGATCGTCCCTCCGATCCAACGGTTCATTTCGAATCCGTATAATCATTACAAGCTATACAATAGGCTACTCGATGGTCTGCATCCGGCAGGCCCTTGGGAAGTCCATGGGTCGCGCACGTCGGCCTTGGGCGGACCATGGGCGTGTGTCGAAGCAAGATCGGGGTTGCGGAGTCCGTCGACACGCGACCAGCTGAACCGTCACGGGCTGCTCGAACATCGCTCCGGGGTCGCTCATGGGCTGCGTATGGGCCTTCCGCTCGTTCTGCTCATGGGTCGTTCGTGGGCTGCTTCGGGCAGCCCTTTGTGCGTGACACGGTCCTCACGGACGATCTTGGATCATGCTTGTCCATGGGCCGTGTCATTCTCCCCACCTAATCTGGCGACGCCTCGTCGCATCCGTGGCATGGAAGGCTTCGATGTGCCCCTTGAATTCCACGAGCCTCGGAGGGTTCCCGGCTTGCTTCACTCTCGGGAAGGCCTCTCCACTGGACGAGGTACTCCTTCCTTGGTGCCCGATATTTCTTCCGTATGGTCCGATCCGCCAGATACACTCAATATCTCGATCATAGGAGGCCTTCGCTCCAAGGGGCGCTGCGCTGCATGTGCCCCGATCCGGATCATCCTCATCCACATGGAAGGGTTTCAGCATGCTTACATGGAACACGGGTGGAGCTCGAACTTGGCCGGTATGTCCAGCTTGTACGCCACCTTTCCGATCCGTTGTATCACTCGAAATGGGCCTTCATAGCGACGGATCAGCCCTTTGTTCACGTTTCTGTACCGAAGGACGAGGTGCAACTTGACTAGCACCAAGTCTCCGACCTGAAACTCCACATGCCGTCGCTTTCGGTCAGCCCATTTCTTCGTTCGTTTCGCGGCCCGATCCAGACACGCCCGGGCCAAGTCCACGTGCTCACCCCATTCCTTAGCGAGTTTGTATGCGGCCGGGCTACTTCCTTGATATCCCGAAGCGATTGCGCTTGGCGTGAGCGGCTGCTGCCCGGTTACGATTTCGAACGGGCTTTGGTTCGTGGACTCGCTCCGCTGCAAGTTGTAAGAAAATTGGGCCACGTCGATCAGCCGTGCCCAATTCGCTTGTGTGTTGCTCACATAGTGCCGAAGATAGATCTCCAGCAATCCGTTCACTCACTCGGTTTGCCCGTCGGTCTGCGGATGCATACTGGTGGAGAGATTGAGACTCGTCCCCAGCAACTTGAAGAGTTCAGTCCTAAGCCGTCCGGTAAACCGAGGGTCGCGATCGCTCACGATCGTGGTGGAACACCCCAATATTTGACGACGTGCTTGAGGAACGGCTTGGCAGCTTCCTCGGCCGGGCATTCCATTGTGGTTGGCACGAACGTCGCATATTTGGAGAGGCGATCTACCACGACCATGAGAGCCCGACACCCTTCGGATTTGGGCAAATTCACGATGAAGTCCATGGAGACACTCTCCCATGGACGTTCCGGGATAGGCAACGGTTCAAGGAGTCCCGCGGGAGACCGTTGCTCTATCTTGTCTTGCTGGCAAACAAGACATGTCCGCACATACGTCTCCACATCATCCCTCATGTGCGGCCAATAGTATTGATCCTCAACAAGCGCCATGGTGCGGTGGATTCCCGGATGTCCCGCCCATTTGGAGTCGTGGCACTCTTTTAGGATCTCCCTTCGAAGCTTCCCGTGGAGCGGCACATAGAGTCGCCGTCCTTTGGTGTAGAGGAGGTCATCCTCAAGCCAAAATATCCTCGTCAAGCCCTTCTCGGGCGTATTGAAGGAGGGCTTGAGCTCTTTGATCATGCTTCCCCTCCTTACGATCAACCCACGGGCAATCGGGCCTGCTCACTACATTGGCCAATTCAACTTCCGCTTAAGGCGTCGGCCACGGAATTGGACTTTCCGGCTTATACTCAAAGACATAATCAAACTCGGCCGGGAAGTCTTGCCACCGAGCTTGTTTCGGCTGAGCTTCTTCCTGGGTTTGGAAGTAGCTCGTAGCCACATTATCAGTCCTTACGATGAACCGGGACCCCAAGATATAGTGCCTCCATGTGCGAAAGCAAGCACCACCGCGGTCATCTCCTTCTCTTGGACCGTGCATCGTCGCTCGATCATTCAACTTTCGGGATTCGAAGGCCACGGATGACCTTCTTGCATCAAGACACCACCGATGGCAAAATCGAAGCATCGGTCTCCACCTCATATGGCTTGGTGTAGCCGGGCAGCATGAGTACCGGCTCTTTGGTCATGGTCCGTTTCAACCGCTCGAACGTCTCTTGACACCGATCCGTCCACTCCCACGGCCTTTCTTTCTTCAAGATATCCGTGAGTGGCACAAGACGCGAATACTCCCCGGATGAAGCGCCGGTAGTAGTTCGTGAGACCAAGAAAGGATCTCACTCGCCACCTTGGTTGGTGGCTCCCAATCAACAATGGCACGGATCTTGGCCGTGTCCATCCGCACACGTCCGCCCCAACGATGTGCCCAAGGAACGGAATCTCTTTTTGTGCAAAGGCACATTTCTCACGTTTCACATACAAGTCGTTTTCTCGAAGGGTCCGAAAAACACGACTCAAATGTTCAACATGCTCCTCAAGCGTCCGGCTATATATCACTATATCATCAAGATAAACTACAACGAACCGATCAAGGAACGGATGCAGTACCTTGTTCATGAGTGTGCAGAACGTAGCCGGCGCATTGGTCAAGCCGAATGGCATGACAAGGAACTCATATGACCCGTAGCGAGTCACACATGCTGTCTTCGGCTCATCCCCCTCAGCGATCCGCACTTGATAATACCCCGATCGAAGGTCGAGCTTAGAGAACCAGCGGGCTTCTCCGAGCTGATCGAACAAGTCAGCAATAAGGGGAATCGGGTACTTATTCTTGACGGTCAGCTTGTTCAATGCCCGGTAGTCGATACACATACGAAGGGATCCGTCGTGCTTCTTTGGAACAGACCGGGGCACCGAACGGGCCTTAGATGGCCGAACATAACCAGCATCCAACAGCTCCTTGAGCTGTTTCTCGCTTCCTCCAACTCGGGCGGGGCCATGCGATAGGGAGACATGGCCGGTGGTCGAGCATCGGGTACCAGCTCGATCCGATGGTCGACCTCTCTCCGAGGAGGCGGCTTCTTGGGCGATTCGGGCGGCATCACATCCCTGAAGGCATCGAGGACTCGGGATGCCTCTTCCGGTGGCACCGAGCTTTCCTCCGCGCCTCCTCCTTCAATGCCGCCAGAAGGTCGCCGCCTTTCTTCAGCCCTTTAGCAAGCTGCATGGCCGACAGCATCTTCCTATCGCGTCCCGACTCTCGATAGATCGGGACCATGCATTGGCACCGCTTGTCCAGAATGCATATGCAATCCGCGAAGGGCATGACACCCGCATTGATCCGGTCGAGAAATCCCAAGCCGAGTACGAAGTCATAGTCATCAAGGGGAATTACCTCGATATCTTCCTTGCTGGTCCAAGGACCTAGGTGGAACTCCACGTCCGGCCATGCCGGCGGGTCGGGACTTCTCTGGAATTCACCGTCTTGAGCCAACCCGACTCATTCGCCTCGACCGGAAGATGCAACTTCTTCGCGGCCTCTTTGGATATGAACAGATCGGACGCCCCGGTATCCACGAGTGCACTCATCATGGTACCCCGATCTTCACGTCTACGAACATCATCCCTTTAGGTTCTTTGTCCTTCTTGGAGGCCTTGATCGTTCCGAGATCCGCAACGATCCCAACCGCGCCTCCTCTCGCGGCTTGTCCTCCTTGCACAGGCCGCCGCTTTCCTCTCTTCGGGCAATCCCGAGCCATATGGGGACCGTCACAAAAGAAGCACTTGTATGTGCGTACCTTGTTTTGTATCTCCCGTTGCTCGACTCGGGTTGATTCCTATGAGGATTCGGAGGTGGTCTCGCCAGCATTTGGTCGAGGGAACCGCCTCGATCTCCCCACCCGTGGCCTTTTCTCTCGGTCGAAAGTCGGGCTTGGCGGTGGTTGCCGGCCTATATTCAACAAGGGACTCGGCCACGTAAGTGGTCTGTGGTGAGGTCCGTTGCATTGCACCGTTTGAGCTCCTGTTTGACCCAAGGTTTGAGTCCGCCCATGAACTGGTGGAACGCCCGTTTCGGTCATGGACGGATTTGGAGCGCAGCTCCGAGAACCGCTTCACATATTCATGAACTCCGCCCTTCGCTCTAGGCGCTTGAGTTCCCCTCGGGCTTCCTCCTCCGCATAAGCGGATAGTAGGTTCGCCGAAACTCTTCGACGAACCGAGCCCATGTCACGATAGGATCGCCATTCCTACCATCCGACCGACGTCTCCACCACAAAGCCGCATCATCGAGATAAATACATGGCTGCGGTGTTTACCCTGGATCACGTCGTCGGTTGTCCCCATGGTCCGGAAGTATCGCTCCATGTACCATAAGAAGTTGTCCACGTCCTTTGCCACCCGGGAGCCCTTGAACTCCTTTGGTTTGGGTGCATCGGCACGGACTGCACGGTGATCACCCCGTTCACGCGTCCGCTTCAAGCTCCACGAGCTTGCCTTCATCTCCGCCATTTCCGCCCGCATGGCCGCCATCGCGGCTTCCCAAGTCTCATCCCGCTGCTGCAGCTCGTGCATGAAGGATCCTTGCACCTCGACACGGAGCTCTCCCATGCCGGCTTGGAGTTCTTGCACTTCGCCAAGATCTCCTCCCTACCGGCTTCGCTCCTTCAACAGCCAGTGAAGGTCGTCCATGAACGCCCGGACGTGCGTGACGGTCTCCTCTATGGCCGTCGACGGTTTTCCAGATCCCTCTTGGATCCCTCGCACGAGGCAGCACCGGCCTTTTCGACCGGTTAGCCCTCTGGCTGAACGCCCCCGATCTTCACGCTCATCATCTTGAATGATCGGAACATCAGCGCGAGGACTGGCCATTTCGTTTGGAAATGATGGCTCTGATACCACTTGTCACGGGTCGATCAATTTCGGTCGGTCAAACACCGCGCGGCCTTAGGATCGGTGATCCCAAGTCAGCCTTACACACACACTTCGCTTTCGAACACAAGAACCGAATGGGCAAAGAGAGTGTATATTGCTTGTGAACGAACTGATTACAAAGTGGGAGAGGGATCCCTATTTATACAAGAGTGGGTCGCATCTTGACCGTGGATCGTCCCTCCGATCCAACGGTTCATTTCGAATCCGTATAATCATTACAAGCTATACAATAGGCTACTCGATGGTCTGCATCCGGCAGGCCCTTGGGAAGTCCATGGGTCGCGCACGTCAGGCCTTGGGCAGACCATGGGCGTGTGTCAGAAGCAAGATCGGGGTTGCAGGTCCGTCTGACACGCGACCAGCTGAACCGTCACGGGCTGCTCGAACATCGCTCCGGGGTCGCTCATGGGCTGCGTATGGGCCTTCCGCTCGTTCTGCTCATGGGTCGTTCGTGGGCTGCTTCCGAGCAGCCCTTTGTGCGTGACACGGTCCCTCACGGACGATCTTGGATCATGCTTGTCCATGGGCCGTGTCACTAGGGCATGCACTTCCTGAGATTAGATGGAATTATTATGGACAGTGTCACGAGCACATAAGTCCAGCTCATATTTGCTCCTAGATCAAGTCAGTCGCATGTGGGGCCCATCTCGTTGTGAACTGGCTCACGTACTTTATATTTAACATGTATCTAACATGTATTTTTCCGCTAGAAGGGCTATAAATGAATAACTTTATATCGGTCCGAAAAGCCCAAATCAATTCTTATATTGATTAGGAGATTTAAGGAAAGAGCGAACTTGATCTGAATCTAAGGGTCCGTTCGTTTCACGGAAATTATCATGTTTCCGAAAAATATTTTCCTGAAAGTCATTTTCGAGGATAATGACTCTATTTTTCGATGTTCGGTCAAAATCTAAACTTTGAGTGGAAAATATTTTCCACCGTTCGTTAGCTAATTTAATTGTTTGAGAAAAATTATCAAACATTGAATTTTAATATTTTTAATTGACCAAAAAATTACTTTTATTTTTTATATTTTTTAAAATGAATTTTTAATTATTTGTATTTTTAAAAATTTTTTTCTTTATTTTTATTTTTCTTTTTATTTTTCTTTTCCTTCCTCCTTCCTCCTCCTTCTTCCTCCGCCTCCTTCCTCCTCCTTCCGCCGCTACCGCCTCCTTCCTGCCTGACGATGGCCTACTTCCCGGCGGCCGACCAAGACCCGGTGGCCAGATCCGACGAGCTCGAGGCTTGGCCGATCTCTCCCGAGCTCGCTGCGAGCTTCCCGGGTTTTAGCGAGCCGTGAGCTCGCCGGATCGGCGCTAAGCTCGGGCTCGCTGGATTGGGAGCCCGAGCTCCGCGATGCTAGATCCGAACGAGCTTGCGGCTTGCCAAAGCCCGGCAAACCTTTGGCGAGCTCGGGCAAGGCCCAAGCCCCGCCCAGCTTGTCGGATCTCGGCGAGCCGCAAGCTCCGCCCCAAGCCGACGAGAGCTCCACCTTACCCGATCTGGCAAGGCCCGATCTCGACTTCGCCAAATTAGGCTAGGCGGAGCCTCGCCGGCCTAGGGGGCGAGGCTCGACTTGGCTTGTGGCCGGTCGCCGGCCACCGCAAAGAAAAAGATGAAAAGAAAAGAAAGAAAAGGAAAGGAAAAAAAACATTAAAAAATTAAAAAGAAAAATAAAAAGAAAAAGAAAGCATAAAAATAAAACAAAAATGTATTGGTAAAAAGAAGCAAGATGATGGAAGAAGTTATGAAAAACACTTTTCCTCACTTTTAAAGGTGTTTTTTTTTTTTTTCAATAATGGAAAACATTTTCCTTGACTAGTTTATTTTCCGTGAAACAAACATCAAAAAATCTGGAAAACATTTTCCGAAGTCATTTTCTGCGAAATGAACGGACCCTAAGAAGAACTTCATAAATTCAACCTAAGGATACATGCTCCAAAGTCCAAGCTCCGATGTGGAGGAGAGTAAATGAGGGAAGATTTTTTTGAAAAAAAAATTATTATTTCTCCTTTTCCCCCTCTCTCTCTCTCTCTCTCACCTCTTTCTCCTCCCCTCATGCTCCGACCTCCTGCACTCTTTTCCCCATCTCTCCTTCATTTTTTATTATCTCTCTCTCCCCCTTCCCCCTTCCCCCTTCCCCATCCACCCATCCCCCAGCAAATCAGCCCCCTCCCTTCTTTTCTTTTCCCTCTCTCCTCTTTTTCTCCTCTCCCTCACTCTTCCACCCCTTTTTCTCTCACGCATTTTCTTCCCCACCTCTCTGCCGATCCTTCCTCCTCCTCTTTTGCATCCATTTTTTGCCTCAAGCCTCTTTATTTTCTTCACCATCTTCATCTTCTTTTATTTATTTATTTCACCAACACCACCCACCACCCATCACCACCATCATCATCCACCCACATCACCATCTCCACCACCAAGCTCCCGAGTTGCTGCCGCTTGAGCCGCTCGTCCGTCAAGCCGCCCACGTCGCCGTGCCATCAGGCCTTCCCTCATCGCCGGTTCACCACTAAGCCAAACCCTCCTTAGCTGTGGGCTTGAGGAGCCGTTGTCGTCACCAAAAACACGAGTTAACTTTCTAATCCTTGATTATGATATTAATTACGTTTAGGGGATAGATTAATTTAGGAATAATGACATTTAATATTAGTTAATGTTGGATTAGCATTAATTGTGATTAAGGATAATTTAGATTAAATTTAAGTGTGATTAGTTTAATTAATTACGATTAGATTAATTAATTATGATTAGATTAATTAAGTGATTTTAGTTGATTAATTTATTTATTTATTTAATTAATTGTAACTATTTTAGTTAACGATGATTAATTTTAATTAAGTATTGTTAGGTTAATTAATCGGATTTAGTTTAATTAATCGTAATTAGCCTACTTAATCATGATTAATGTACTTAATAACGGATTAGCCGTTAAGTGGAATTTTATGCGCATTTTCTAAATGAGTTTGTGTATAATTTTGACCGTTTGCACGTGTGATGCCATGTTATTGATTGCCAAATTATAAATTTTATTTATTATTTTCAAAAAGGGTTTTATGAGCAAGAAAATAGAGAATTTTGAGGTGTCGGTTTGGACGCCAAATTTTACGTATTAAATAAAATAATGGGGTTTTAAAATAGAAGCGTGCAAAGTTTGATGAGTTGATTTCAAATACGTGACCACATACGAATATTTTACTGGGATTTTTAAGTATGAAAAATTGCCAAAATTTATTATTTGAAAACGAACTCTTTTGTTTTTCGCTAATTAATGACAATAAGAATCGGCTTGATTATTATATGCTTGAGTGGTCATTTAATCGAACCCGTCACCCAATGGGAGTTTGGGGGTGATGCCCGATTTTTATCGGATGCCCGACAGGGTCTAGGATGCCAAGTTGTTGTTGAGTCTGGACCAATGCTCATTTATAGAATGCCGTCTAGACAGTGGTTCTAGACAATACAGTGCCCGATGGGGTGAAACAATACTCGATCATACCGAAAGATCGCTGATTCTTGTGTTGACCGTAGCTCGATGGGTCATAATAATTGGAACACGTATGTTTGGTAGTGTGCTTGGCTATTATAGATTGTGTTCTGATTATTATTTATGCTTGTTGCACTAATATTGCTAATATGTAGGGATGTGCAAGACAAGGTAAGATTATATGCCATTGCATGTTTAGGCTACCTTTGAGGCAAATTAGCTTCCTAATCGAGGTTTAGGAAGTTGACTCACTGAAATTTATATCTCACCTCGTTGTTGTTAATTATTTTCAAGGCCATAACATGGAGAATTGCCAGGTACAGTTGTGGTGAGCGCGAGATGCAACACTTTTTGACTGACTTTGCTATTAGTAAAGTTTAGGTTTGAACCCATTAGGTTTTTTAGTTAGTTGGTAGGAAGTCACCCTTTTGAATGGGCTTGTAATTGTTAAACTTCATAGGTTAACAAGTAATTAATAAAGGTTGTGCCTTTGGAAACATTCGATGTGTTTTACTATCTCTGCCATGATTATTGATATTATGCTTCAGTTTGCGTTTAATTGAAAGATTAAAAAAAAAAAAAAAGAAAATTGGGTTGGCGACGCGTCCTAGGACGTCGCAAATTTTAATCGACCGTCATGAGATGTTCGCACGCTTGGGGTTCGGGGCATGACAAGTTTTGTCATTGTTTTGTCAAGAAGGCCCAAGTGAATCCTGCCTCGACTTCCTTTTATTATACAAAAAAGTTTTTATCAAAAAAAAAAGTTACATGGAACGAATTGTCGGAATTTATCATCTGATGCATTTAAATGGTCGTATTTCCACCAATATAATACTTAAGTGATTCCTTGAAATATTATACCACTGAAATAAGTGTCATCAAAAGTTATGATGTTTTTTCATGTTTTTTTCCCTTCGAAATTCACCAACATTGGGACCTAACTAATAACCGAGCAAACACAAAACATGTGTTTATCCAACTGGATATGGAGCAAGAGCACCTTACCTTTCTAGAACTTGGATACATTGGATATGACATCGATACAAAAAAGTGCGATGCATCCAGAATCAGAATCATGATGTTATATAAAGTGCTTGAGAAGTAGCAAGCTGAACTACATCGATCAGCAGAACTAAACATAGAATATGTCGATGCGCCATTGTCAAAGTAAAAGCTATAACGCACGAGCCATTATCCCGACCACAACCACTAGATACAGGCGAACGTTCAAATATAAAAAGGCAAATCTCCCAGGACTTACTTGCAGTATCTTAGGATAATCACAGATGAAGTATTTGAAAACCATCATGAGACCTCTCGCGTAAGCAAAAAGAAGAATGTCATGGACCCGTAAATCTGACTATGATTGTCCTATTCCATCTAAAGGCTTCCACATTTTCCCAGTACAGAGAAGAAATTTGTGTAATATGATCATAGAGGATGAAAGTTGGGAAAAAATTTTAAATGGCATTTACAGAAAGAATACTTCCAGGACAATTAGTTCAAAAAACTCGAATCCAAATCAAATAGGACCAGAGATGCGGGATCACCAACAAGACAAAAACAGAGGGAAAAAAGGAGAACATGAAAATAAAGTTCACTTAGAGGCCTCACTTCCTATTTCTTTTTTTCACCGGGTGCTGGAAAGAGGAGGACGCATCAAACACCACATGCAGGCTCATTTGCATTCGACACCTCGGCAGCCCGACCAGGGTTGCTTTTCTTTCTGCTGCCACGGTGCTGACACCCATTTAACATGGTTAAGTCTTCCATGTTTGATCTGGCACCAACTTTCCTCTTTTGAGATATCTGATTTCTCTTTTAACGGCGAGGTCCAGTTTCCTCTTCTTCCCGTTCTCTGCCGCAACTGGACTTGTTGTTTCCTTTTGACATCGTCTTTTCCATTCTCTCCATCTGTCCCGTCTACTTTGTTTGACATCTTCCTCGTCGATTTCGTCCTTGAAAAGCTTTTGTGGCCTTCTTCCCCTTCTCTTCTGTGCCGGGATTTTCCCTTCTCGTCGCTTCCAGGATCCTTGTGAATGCTAGAAGTCGATCTCTTTCCCTTTCCCCTGCCTCCATCCCTGATCCAAAGGCTCCAATAAAATATTTTCACAGGGATACTTACGTTTCATAAGAATTGCTGAGAAAATGATGAAGTTCGAATATAGTCTTTTTATGCTTTGATGCATGATGGCTATATAATTTGCCTCTAGTATATTGTTGCTGGATCTAAACTAAATATTCCTCCAAGTTATATACCAAAGGCACTGAGAAACTATTCGACAATTACTCAATTTTCCCCTCAAAATATCAACTTGAATGTGTTGTCAAAGTTGTGTTAGAAAAGAGAAGAAGAGAATGTTGTGAGTGAAAGAATTATGAAAAAAAGAAAGTTTGTTATTAATAATTGTTGACACCTAAATTTTGGCTATTCGGTCATTTATTTATTGCATAGAAAATTAGGGGGTAATTTTATCCCTAAAAAAATATTAATCACATAGCATATAAATTTAAGTGCATTTATTTTTAATTTGCATTTTTGCATTTATTTGGACCAGCGGCAGATGGTCCAAATAAATGCTATGTTTTTTTATTGACAGGTCGAACTAAGTCCACGAAGCGAGCAAATTGGCCCAAGCCCGTTTTTTATTTATTGGAAATTATCTCGTGAAAATAGGAATTTGAAATTTTCCAGGATATGATGGAATTTTTCAGGATAGGGCAAGTGGAAAAGCAAATATTACGTTAATAAAACGAATATTGCGTTTGGAAAAAGAATATTCGTGAATATTGATTTGGAAAAATTAAAAAAACCTAATCCTTAGCCTATAAGGGTGCGTTTGTTTGCGTTTTCATTTAAAAATTGTTCCGAGGAACGAGAAATAGAAAAAAGTGTTTACATTAGGAACAATTTTTGAACAAAACAACGCGTTTGGTAAACTTGTTCCGGGAATAAAAAATAAACAGAAACATGTTTGGTAAATTTGGATAATTTTTTTATTTCTTTTATTTTTTCTTTTTTTCTTTTTTTCTTTTTCATTTTTTTTTTCTTCTTTTGGCCGGTCGCCGGCCAAGGCCTTGGCCGGCGACCGGCCGGCGAGGCCGAGCTCGCCCGGCGGCGAGCGGCGCGGCCTCGCCGGGCCACCACCCGGGCGACGCCGACTCGCCCCGGATCCGCGAGGCCGAGGCTCGCCGGCTCGGCCCAGGCGAGCTCGGCCTCGCCCGGATCTGGCGAGATCGAGCTCGCCCGGCCCGGCCGAGGTCGGCCTCGCCTTGATCCAGCGGGCCGAGCTCGCCCCGGCGGCGGGCGGGCGCGGCCTCGCCGGGCCACCGCCAGGCGAGGCCGAGGCTCGCCGGCCGGGCGAGGTCGGCCTCGCCGGATCTCGGGCGAGGTCGGCCTCGCCCGATCCCAGGCAAGATCGAGGTCGCCCGGGCCGGCGCGAGGCCGACCCTCGCCCGCCTACGGCGAGCCTCGCCGTGGGCCGGGCGAGGCCGGCCCCTCGTCGGCCGGTCGCCGGCCATGGCCGAGGCCGACAACCGGCCAAAAAAAAAGAACAAGAAAATAAGAGAAAAAACAAAAAACAAAATAAGTGTTTCTCAAAAGTGTTTCAGAAACAAGAAACACAAAATTTGTGTTTCTTGTTTCTGTTTCTTTTTTGTTCCTGGGAACAAAAGAACAAAAAAAGGAACAGAAACGCGTCCAAACGCGTTTGTTCCTTTTTTTGTTCCTGCGAACAAAAAACAGAAAAAGTATTTAAAAACAAAAAAAAAACACAAACAAACGGGGCCTAAATAGATTGTTCGCGTAGGGTTTCAAGGGAGGCCACACATATTGATACATACGGCCCCACAAGGGAGGTCGGCAATTCAGAATCCCATAGCATTGTAGAGAAGCCATAGATTGATACACGACCACACGTGGAGAGAGAAAGAGAAAAAGGGAGGGTTGACCTTCACTTCCCATCTACTTCTTCACGGATGCAATAGATACAGAGGACATGCATTGAAAAGAAGACTAGCACTTGCCACGTCTCTTGTCATGCACTCCTTGGTTTTTGATTTCTGGTGAGTGCAGCAAATTCTCGAACCGATCGAAGCCCATCAATTTTTCGAAGATTTCCCGACGTTCGTCTCCAATTTTGTTGCTGCCGTTGACCACCGCTTGGAATCCCCTTCGCTATCGCGACCTCCATTCGCTGCTGTTACTCCTTCGACGTCCATCAGTCTCGTGACGAGCTGCAATTTCCAAAGGACGCGCGGTTCTAATCTGCACCTGTGACAAGCAAAGCCGACCCCGACGATCCTGTTGCTGCGGCAACGTTTTTCCAACGACCGTGCCATCACCCTCACCAGAGCCCGTGGTTGACCCAACATCACAGCCCCCGTCCTTGGCGCGGTCGCACCAAGCCTCCATCGTGGTTTACTTGAACCGATCGGATTTTTGAAAAATTCCAATTTAGGTAGAGATTTACTTTATTTTTAGGTAAATTTATTTTATCTTATTTAGTTTTTGGTATTTCGTCTCATTGTTTGAAATATTTCTCGATGCCTAATTGAAATCCCTGATGTAGCATTCAATTCACAACCGCACGAATTTTTATTCCATCTATAAGGTTTTAGATGGAATAATTATTCACGCGGAAGCAAATTTGATATCATGATCTTTAAGGTTTAAAATCAATTTATCAACTTTATTAGCGAGATAATCAAGTTTGGATTTCAATTTGAACATGGATAACATTTTTTATGACCATGGATGATTTGATATTTATCTTTTAATGGTTTTGTTTACCCCAAAAATACAAAAAAAAAAAAAAAAATTGCATTTGCATTCAATGTAGATTAGAATTGATTGCATGATAGGTTAGTTAGATTTTTTTTTTTAAATGCATGTTTAGATGGTATCTAGGTTAGATAATATTTTTGAATTAAATTGCATTATGAGATAATTTTCTAAGTTAAGATAGGATTCAGATTAGTCTATTCCTAACTTAAAATAGATAATATCTCACTTTAATTAGATTTTTATTTTTAGTGATTTTAATTACGAATTTTCATATAAAAAAAAACAAAAAAATCATGCGCATGTCATGTAGGATTAGATTCCCGAAATGCACGTCATTTAGTGAGTGTTGTTAGGTCCATTTCATTAGAAATTGACCGTCATTAGAATTAGGTCATTTGGTTAATTTAGATTACACATTTAATTATTGCATTTCTTTAGAAATTAATTTACTCATGTCATATAGTTTAAGTCATATTTGTATGCCATGTCATTTCATGTTAGATTAGTAACATTGCATTGCTTATAGATTATATTCTCATTAAATAAAGTGAAAACAAAAATTAAATGTTTATGTGTTAATTAGAAATCATATCTAGGATTGCTTATGTGAATTCTAATCTAACGACGCAGATGCTTTTGTTGCTTTGAGGTAAGTTTTTGTAATTTATTCACTGTTTTATTTGAGTGTTAAATTGGTGGTTTGCGCACCCGCATGATCACCTTACATGTTAGGGAAGTGAATTAAAATTAATTCAAGCTGCCTGCAAAACATTTTTTCGAAATAAAAAGAGAAATGGACCGAAAGGGCACTAGAAAAGTCTAGTGTAACCAAGTCCCCGTGCCCAAAGTCTCTGGTTCGTAAGAGTAAAATAATTCTCCGTTATTTTAATTAGGTGTCTAATTGACTTACCGTAAATTGATTAGTGGCGACTCCCTTTTGCATGCTAGATATTTCAACCTAAGTTACGAATTGGTATGGGCTTGGGAGAGTCCGAGCTAAATTAGATTTAGTAGTTCATTAGCCTAATTTTAGGTGGTACACCCGAAATTTTGTCGCGACAATAGTAGTCTATTTATAGACAACTAAACAACATAATAAATATTTATCGAAAACATCACCATTTCTCACAATCAACCATCACTTATTTTCATGTCTATAATCACTTTTTCATATCTAATAATAACTTATTTTCATGTTCAATTCAATATCTTCTCTTAATTATTGTCCCATCTACTTTTTTGACATCTTCATCGTCGATTTCATCCTTTAAAAGCTTTTGTGGCCTTCCCCTTCTCTTATGTGCTGGGATTTTCTCTTCTCGTTGTTGCTGTGCATGCTAGAAGTCGATCTCTTTCCTTTCCCCTGCCTCCACCTAGGGGTGAGCATGGTTCTAGGGTAAAACCTAGAACTTGAGAACCAAACTGGTGGGAACCTGTAGGTTCCAAGTTTTAAGGTATGCAAGGTAGATTCTAAGTTCCAAAAAATGAGGAACCTATTTCAATGGGTAGGTTTCAGGTTCTTAGTTGGAGGAACTTGGAACCTGGAACTTAGAACCTATAACTTAGAATTTGAAACAAGTTTTAATGTTTTTCTTGGTCCATATCTCCGTGCGATCATCCGATATTCCATACATTCGATGATGAGAATGTAGAAGCACCAGTCCGAGTCTCCATTTTATGGCTAAGATTTTTACTTTATAACGTTCATATTTTTTGTGTGTCTAAATATAAATTATGGTTAGTGAATTGTAATCATTTAAATAATAATATAGGTAGAACCTGGGTAGACCCTAAAACCGACCTTAGAGTTTGTGATAAGGTAGAATCTAAAAGTGCTAATACGAATACCTAGAGGGGGTGAATAGGTGTTTAAAATAAACCTTGGCAAAATATATGCGGAATAAAATAAATTTCAAGCAAAGTCTGAATAAGGATCAGAGTCTGACTAAACGGCCCACCAGACTTCTGGTGAAGTTCGGAATTTGTTATGCAATAGAACATACTTTTGAAATAACCTGTAAGTATGTAACGGACTTAAATATGAAAAGTAAAGGAAAGAGAATGTTGCACACGAAATTCGTAGTGGTTCGGCTTAGATCAAGCCTACGTCCACTCTCCCACGCTAACAGCCTTCTGCTGGATTCCACTATACAATCAACAAGAGATTACAACTTTGAGTGCAAACACTTAGTAATAGATCACATTATCTCACTAAGTCACTTTTTTGGTATTTCTCTCACGATCACAAACGTTTAAGCTCACCAAAGACAAGTGTATGATCGAAGGTTACTCGGACTTAATAAGTGTATGATCGAAGGTCACTCGGATTTTGGAATTATAAATTATACGCTCCGTCTCTTACTTGCTCATCTGTCTTTGATCTCCTTAAATACTCCTCAACTTCCAAACTAGCCGTTGGACAATATCTTGAGGATCGTCCTCCAATCTACCCATTGGACAGATCTGTATCTAGAAGATTTGGTAGTCATTGAGTGACAAAAGTAGAATCCCAAATTGATTCCGATCACCCATACAAACAGAATCTTGGTTTATATAAGTAGAGCTTTTTTGTTTAGAAAGTTCTTATCTTCATGATCCAATTGTCAATCAATTAGATTGAGTCAATCAAATATATCTTGATGTAGAATCCAAACCAGATTATTAGCCGTTATACATTTGGGCTTGTATTGTTGGAGAAAACTCATTTATTGTTTTGAAGTTGACAAAACGTTTCCATCAGTCTAGTCTGAAGACTTCCAGACCCAAGTGTTAAAGTCTAAAGAACTCCAGACTCTGCCGTCAAAGTCTAAAGATTGCCAGACTCAAGACTTAAAGTCTGCCTTCACTGACAGTTCCAGGCGAATAAAGAAGACTTATCCATATGACGGATTATCTTCAAGGATTCGATTCGTATGGTTTTTGGAAAACCTTATGGCTGGATACAATATCAACATGATTGATTATTTTTATTGGAATCTATTCCGATTTGAAGATCATTTAAAAGGCGAGCAAACTTGGAAGGTTCTACTTGTGGAAACCAAAGATCCTGATTGTATGGGTAAACATGATTGACGGGCTTTCATCACCAATCAATCAACGACTCGAGATCACCTTAATCGATTCCGTCTAAAGGGTAGATTGGAAGAATTCCTTTGGAAAGTGCCAACGGTCGTGAAGGCATGAAGGAGTATATAAGACGGATTCTCTAGTTGTTCAATGAAGTGAATGAAAGAATAATTTCAAAGTCTGAATCTCTGTAGTTTCTTGCTCTTTCATTCATTGAGCTAAAATTGTACACAAAAGAGAGAAGCACGTAGTGAGACTATTGTGAAGAGACTAGCTGAGACTCTCCACTGAGGAAGTCAAAGATCACAAGCTGTATAATCTCTTTTGATTCATAGTAGAATTCAGCCAGTGGACTGTTAGCGCGGGAGAGTAGACGTAGGCTTGGATTATGCCGAACCACTATAAACCTTGTGTTTAAATTCTCTTACCCTAATCTCCTTATCTTATTCGCTGCTTTACTTAATTGCTTTATAGAATTATTCAGAGCTGTTTACATCCTAAGTTTATTTTTATCATCCAAAGGTAGTCTAATTTATTAAGTCTTGCGAAAAATTTTATATACATCTATTCACCCCCCCTCTAGGTGTGCGTACTAGCCATTTCATGTATTACGTTCTATCAAGTTGTCTCGTTCTGAATTTGCTACGTTCTGAATCTGAAGTAAAGTTTGAGTGCAATAGATTTTACAATTTGAGTCTGAGTGTAATAGACTTTACAATCTAGACGTAAGTCTGAACATATTCTGCTTCAGCATAGAGTCTGTCTTCTAGTTCTTCCAAGTATAGACTTTGATAATATCCTTTACATGTTCAATCATCTGCATAGTTTATTACTCGACCATCAAACACGTTAGTAGCCTTTGATTTATTTTGTCATCTTCAAAATATCATAAGGGATTTCCCTAACAAGTTCCAACTTCTAGAGTATGCAAGGTAGGTTCTAGATTCCAAAAAATGAGGAATCTCTTCCAATAGGTAGATCCCAAGTTCTAGGTGGAATCTGTACGGAATCTGAAACTGCTTACCGCTACTTTTATCTAGTTGAATTCCTTGTCAAGAATTCCTTTTCCTCTATTAATAGTTTTGTTCATTTTGTATTCTCTTTGATGAATGACAAACTTGTTTATTATTGCTGCCTTCATTTTCATTTTGTTTAACTAAAAATTAAAAAAAGAAAAGAAAAAGAATGTGTTAAACCCTGGAACCGACCTTGGAATCTGTGATAAGGTAGGTTCTAGGTTCCAAAAAATGAGGAACCTGTACCCAATGGTAGGTTCAAGGTTCCACTTAGAACTTGGAACCGCTCACCCCTACCTCCACCCATGATCCGAAGGATCCAATATAATAATTTCACAGGGACACTTATGTTTCCTAAGAATTGTTGAGAAAATGATGAAGATTCGAATATAGTCTTTTTATGCTTCGATGCATGATGGCTATATAATTTGCCCCTACTATCATTGTTGCTAGATTTAAACTAAATATTCCTCCAAGTTATAAACCAAAGCCACAGAGAAACTATTCAACATTTACTCAATTTTCCCCTCGAAAATTCAACTTGAATGCATTGTCAAAGTTGTGTTAGAAAAGAGAAGAAGAGAATGTTGTGAGTGAGAAAACTATGAAAAAAAGAATGTTATTAATAATAGTCTTTTTATAGACGACTAAACAACACATCTTTTGGGAATAGATATTTTATCGAAACATCACCATTTTTCACGATCAACCATCACTTATTTTCATGTCCAATTCAAACTCTCTTAATTATTTATAGATAACAAACTATTTCAATAGAAATATGTTGCGATAGGGTGAGCGATCGAACAAAATATAGACGGAAGAAGAAAAAAATAAATCAGACACCAGATTTACGTGGTTCAGTCGTAAAGACCTACGTCCACGGGGAGAGCAGCAGCGAATTTCACTATAGATCAAGCGATACAAGGAGATTACACACTCAAGTCACTCAAACACTCTCTCAGTGTTTCCCAAGCCCCAATTACACCCAATAACATACACGGTGTTTAGCCCCGAAATTCTCAAGAAATAATCTCTCAATCTCACGAAGGAATTACACGCAAATCTTACCACAAGATTTAATTGGCTTTAACACTAAACCTTCTTGGATGTAATTCACGACAAAGAAAATCCCTCCCAAGCACTCGACAACGAGACGGCGCTTCAAGATCAATTCTTCACGATCAACGGCGGAACACCAAGCACTCACGCGGCGCTTCAAAACAATTTGTGATCCACAACTATCACCCATGGCCTTAAGTCTATATATAAGTAAAACCCTTATTCTTTTGCCAACTTCTCATAGGATTTTGTTTTCTATCCAAAACATATCTTTGTATATTTTAAACAAAATCCTAGTCCTAGTCAAAGTTGGACTTTCCTATTTTAGCGGCCAAACTCTCCAACGCGGATTCAAATTCAGGAAGTTGATCTTCGGATCTTCTTTGCTCGATTTCGAACATCCACAACATATCCAATTCGGAATATTCGTAATTTTGCATTTGGCTTAAACTCGAGACATATTTTAACAATTATGTGGATGTTTCTTCTGAGTTCTTCATGTTGAGAAAACCTTTTAACAGGTTTTGAAGTTGACAAAACCATCCATGTGTTTCTTTGAAGTTTGATGAATGCCTTAAGTGCTTTTGTTATTTAGGAAAAGGAAAAATCTATAATAATCCTAACTTTATTCGGACTCATCTCTAAGTCTGTCCGGATATCATGGATTGTCAATGGATTGTTTTTTCGCTATTGTCATCAAAGTGATTGTATAGATATCATTAAGCAACGGGCGAATATGGAAGGCTTACACATGGCTATCATCAAGCGTATTCAAACTGTAAGACTACAAGCTGAGTATTTTCAATTTGTGGAACCTGCTTGAGGTGAAACATACTCAGACTTTACATTGAAGATAAACTTCAAACTCTAGAAACTTCTTATGATCCCATTTAGATGCAAATCAAATACTCATACTACAACAGCTAGTAACCTTGCTTGGATTTCCATCGTAAGATAATTTGATTTACTCTTATTCTCAAATATTGTTTTGCAACGAATCAATATGCAAAACATCTTAATTGATTGGCAATCAATCTGGAGACAAGTTACTTTTGAAACTTGAAGATCTCTACTCACGGAAACCAAGACTTTGGTTGTATATACGACCAAAATCATCGGAGATTCAAATTTTGTCCCTAAATGGCTACTTAATCTTTTCATACAGTTATGCTCAACGGGTAGATTAGAAGACTATTCTTTGAAGCCTTTCCAATGGGTAGATTGAAAGTGAATTAGTATAAAAGAAGACCAAGGTGCCAAGAAGATTAAGTCACAAGATCCAGAATTGAAAATTTCAAAGCAAGAGAATTTTATACTTGTCCTTCATGAGCTGAAACTGTAATTTTTGAGAGGTTGTGTTAGAGTGAGTTAGAGAGATCTATCACACACTTGAGAAGTGAACACTCAGACTCTATAACCTCTCATTAATTGATTAGTGAAATCTAGCTAGTAGATTGTCACGTGAGAAAGTGGACGTAAGCTTGCTATAAACCATAACACTATAAATTCTATATGCAATTTCCTTTATCTCTGAACTCTTGTTCACTTTTTTTTATAAACCTTTGCATACTGGTGAATATCATCATTTCACTGTTAATATTCAGACTCTACTTTTTGTGCTTTGGTGAAAATCTATATTTAGACTCAGATTTTACTTGAGCACGATCTTATTCTACTTGACCATTTTTGCTTCTACATCAAATTGTCAAGTTTCTTTTTTTTTTTCAAAATCATCCATTCACCTCTCCTCTATACTGCTAGCTACATCACTTCGTCACTGCTTTGGATGATCTAATTTGCCATGTCAAAAACTACAACCACCAAAGGCATCTATTCACTACTGGAGTTGATACTAAATGTATCTTTTAACTAGAATTAGACAAAAACAGGCATTGCACCCTTATCACTCAAAAATCTTCAGATACCTCGTAAGATTGGACATAAAATTTGTAGTGTGATCTTTTATTCAAAATTAGATTTGAGTGCATATTTCACTTTTCAGCTCATTGATACCACGAAACCTTCTCAACCATGAAACTATTAGCAATCAAATAAAAGCATAGAGAAAAAACTGCAAAGGCAGCCTCATCGCTCAAACAAACATCCACTGTAATCAGGGGGAAAAAAGAAAGAAGGAATTTACACTCGCATGAAATCCCAGCTATCTAAAGTCAAAAAGTAAGAAATATGGAAACGAGACTAGTTAAACCAAAATTTCTTCTGCAACATATCCAGTTCTTAAATCGCATTTAGCGAGCTAGCGTTCACACGGGACAGCCAAACATATGAAGAAACTCTTATATCTCCCGATACAGTTGAAAACTCACTTTCATTGCAAACTAAAGGAGGACAAGATAAAGGATCAAATCAGAAAGTGTCATTCCTTCTTGAAGATCATCAAGATGGAGCAAGCCACAGCTATTGCCAAATAATTACGTAGAAAGAATATGATCATCACTACAAATGCCGAAGCTTTGGTGACATAAACTGGCGGAGTCGACACATTGCCAAATAATTACGTAAATAGCTCCCACCAAGGTCGGGATCCTATTCCATCGACACACAAGGAAGCTTCCCCTTTACCTTCGAATGGAGAATAAGTGTCATTAGTGTAAGACATAAAAATCAAATGCAGAAATCAGGATCAATTATAGACAAACCTCCAGCCATTATTCGTATTCACATTTGTCAGAAAATCCTGAAAAAATAAAGAAATATTGGGCATACACTACTAACCCAATTCCCTCACGTACTGATGGTGTATTCCAAAATAAGAGGGTTTGTGTTAGACCTTGTAATTACCCCATTAGAATGAACGATCGTTCATTTTATATACCGTCTCCCATCAAGGCGATTACCAAATGGGCGGTTGTCACGAAAATGTACAAAATATGGAAAAACTTTATGTCGAATAACCGCCACTTTAAAGAAAAAATGTGAGTCCAAAAATGTGGGATCACAAAAATAAATAACATTCTCCCACTTGATCCCATCATTTTCATCATATGGATTATTTAACTAATTCCATGAAAAACTTTATGCTTAAAGAAAAGAAACAAAACACATGGATCATGGCAACATGTCCTCTAAGAGCGAGTAATATCTTCCATGGATCACAATGCATCTTATTTCTTTAATGTCAGCATATATGTGATAACACATATTAATGAATAAACTCTATGTTTATTCCAGAACCAAGGATAAATATTATTCTCATAAACAACAAAATGTGTACACCAAAGTTGAGAATCAACATTACAACAGAATAAAGTTTCATACAACAAAAAATC
Source organism: Eucalyptus grandis (assembly GCF_016545825.1). Classification (NCBI taxonomy): domain Eukaryota; kingdom Viridiplantae; phylum Streptophyta; class Magnoliopsida; order Myrtales; family Myrtaceae; genus Eucalyptus; species Eucalyptus grandis. The sequence continues at coordinate 8,731,675 of NC_052621.1, forward strand.
GTCCATATAATGACAAATTGCATGATGGGACCTATTCCTATACTAGTTACATAATCCTTATACTTCATTGGTGGCATGTCTTTAATTAAAGGATCGGCTATCATCAATTCAGTGCTAACGTGGTTTATGACCACTTTATTCTCCTTAACACGTTCCCTTATGGCTAAATACTTAATGTCGATATACTTACTTCGACTGCCACTTTTGGCATTTTTAGCCATAAAAATTGTAGCTGAATTGTCACAATATATTCTTAATGGCCTGGAAATAGAATCAACAATTCTATGCCTAGAATGAAACTCTTCAACCATACACCATGCAAGATAGCCTCAAAACAAGAAACGAACTCAGCCTCCATAGTGGAAGTAGCAGTCAGAGTCTGCTTCGCACTTCTCCATGACATGGCTCCGTCAACTAACATAAAAATGTATCAAGATGTTGATTTTCGTGAATCAACGCAACCCACGAAGTCCACATCCGAATAACCGACTATTTCTAGATTGTCAGTCTGTCTATACATAAGCATGTACTCTTTGGTACCTTGAATGTATCTCATCACTTTCTTTGCAACTCTCCAGTGGTCCATACCTGGATTACTCTGATATCTTCCCAACATTCACAGCAAAAGCGATGTCAGGTTGAGTGCAAACCTGAGCATACATCAAGCTTCCGACAGCAGAATCATATGAAATGTTATTCATTTGTTCCCTTTCTAGATCGTTCTTCAGGCATTGGTTCAAACTGAACCTGTCACCCTTCACAATGGGTGCTATACTTTGTGAACAATCTTTCATCCGAAATCTCTCTAGGACCTTATTGATATAGGTTTCTTGAGACAGTCCTAAAATTTCTTAAGATCTATCTCTATTGATCTTAATGCCAATGACACAAGATGCCTCACCCATATCCTTCACGTCAAAACTCTTAAAGAGAAATTGTTTCACCTCATGTAGCAACCCCTTATCATTGGTTGCAAGTAGTATATCATCCACATACAGCACAAGGAAACAAATTTTGCTCCCACTGACTTTTTGGTATATACATTGATCCTTGACATTCTCTACAAAACCGAATACAGAGATGACATCATGGAACCTTAAGTACCATTGGCGGGATGTTTGTTTTAAGTCATATATAGATTTCTTAAGCTTGCACATCAAATGCTCACATTTACTAGAGGAGAATCCTTTAGGTTGTTTCATGTAAACCTCCTCCTCTAGTTCTCCATTGAGGAACATTATTTTCACATCCATCTGATGTAATTCCATATCAAAATGGGCAACCAATGCCAGAACAATACAAATAGAATCTTTCTTAGATACAGGAAAAAAAAGTCTCCGTGTGATTGATTCCTTCCTTTTAAGTGAATCATTTGGCAACGAGTCTAGCTTTATATCTTTCAATGTTACCCAATGAATTTATTTATTTTTAGTTTTGAAGACCCATTTACAACCAATGGCATTTGCACCATCAGGTAACTCAACCAAATCCCATATTTTGTTAGATGCCATAGAGCTCATCTCTTCCTTCATGGTATTGTACCACAAAGTGGATTTATCACTGTCCATGACTTGTGAAAACGTTTCAGGATCATTCTCAGCTCCAATATTATAGTTAGACTCTTGTAAATACACAATATAATCACTAGGAGTAGCCGATTTCCTTATTCTAGTAGATTTTCTCAATGTTGCATCAACATTCTCTTGAGGAGCGTGTTGCTTAATTGGTTGTTCAACAGTTTCTAGTAATTGCTGATTAACTAGATCTACTATATCAATATCAATTGGTTGTGGAACTTCAACAATTGGTCGTTCAATAGCTGGTTGAACTGAAAGGGTATTATGAGCAACAACCAATCTTAAACTTGATATGGAAGGTTGAGTGTCTGAATGATCTTTCTTAGGAACAAAGTCCTTCGATCGATCACTTCCACTAATCAAGTCATTTTCAAGAAATTTAGCATTTCTTGATTCCACAATCCTAGTAATGTGAGATGGACAATAAAACTTATATCCCTTGGACCTTTCGGTATATCCAATGAAATACCCACTTATGGTCCTTGGGTCCAACTTCTTTTCTTGTGGATTGTAAACTCTTACTTCAGACGGGCATCCCCAAACGCGTACATGTTGCAAACTCGGTTTCCAACCCTTAAATAGCCCAAAAGGTGTTTTTGGAACAGTCTTGGTCGAAAATCGGTTTAAAATGTATACAGCCGTCTTAAGTGTTTCAGTCCACAAGGACTTAGGAAGTTTGGAGCCAATAAGCATATTCCGCACCATATCTAATAAAGTTCGGTTTCTTCTTTCTGCTACACCATTTTGGTCCGGAGAACCAGGCATAGTATACTAGGCAACTATCCCATGCTCTTGAAAATTTTTTGCAAATGGACTATGTGCTTGTCCATCTTTAGTGTATCTACCATAGAATTCTTCACCTCTATCTGTGTCACGCCCCGATCCTCAAGCGCGTGCCCATCCCTCTGTGGTCGATAAAATTTTGTGACTTTCCAGAATGAATCACCGACCCTTTCATTTTATTGCACATGCGGAAGCGAATAACAAATCCCCTAACAGTAATCATCTTGGGATAGAAAAGCAGGACAACACATTCACCAACAAACATGATTTTATAAACATACCGAGTCATGTACAAAAGCTTATACTCAAAAGATTTCAAAAGACTGACTCTCAAAAAGATGCTGTCCTATCTGACCGACGCTTCAGGTCACCTCAACTCAGCTCCAAGTTCTCCCTCTACGGTCCTGAAAATTTAAGCCCACGACGGGATGAGATATAAATCTCAGCGAGTTCACACTCTAAGCTCCGATTAGGAGGGAAATACGCCTAGAAGCGTCATAAGCACACAATCACACAATCACAGAGACTTATCTCGTCTCAGATCCTCCCTGCAAGTCAGTGCAATTCACATCATAGATATACACACCATTCATGCTCAAACAATTGGAATGCCAACAGCTTTATCTCAACAAAACAAGGAGTCTCGATTATAGAACCAAATCGTTATGACACATCCCATACCGTGCCACACAATTTTGTCTCATAATCTGGTGCATCTATCTCAATCAATCATGCGTTCCAATTGATAATTGCACCCCTCAAGGGTACGGCCGACTCCCAAGTTCGGCAGTCTACTGGCGTAGCCAGGCATCATCTCTTCCCCATTAAGCATGACTTCATCTCTCAAAGACGGCATTCCCGAAGGAGCATAGGTTCAGAATCTACTGCGACCTGCCCTAATGCATGGGTAACCCAAAAAGGGATTTAGTAACATCCGGCTTAATCGCTTGAGACAGATTCTCTTAACCAACACACGACCAATCAATCTCAGCCCAAGACACCATGCATTGCACTCAAATGCCTCAATTAAAATAGTAATCATAGCCTATTTTCTTCGTATTAAAAATACACGGTAAAATAGTCGCGTGTGAGTACACGATTAGATTGGACCCAGAAAATTCATAACCTCCAATTTAAAACCCACCATTTTATATAGTGTATAAAACCATTTTCGGTGTTAAAATCTAACACCCGGGATTTTCTGAATAAATATCGAAATTCACAAGTTTTGAAATTAAATACTTAAAATTCCAATCAGCACTCAATTTGCACAAATTAACACTCAATTGTAGAAATTAACCACACCATTGCAATTAGCACGAAATTCCGGTCCTTTGGCGATCCTGGTCTAATTTCCGGAAAATAATTAATAATTACTGGAAATTAAATAAATTACAAAATAAATAAATTAAAGTACTCAATTAAATTGACCTAAATTAACCGGGCTAAATAATCGAACTAACAATTTAATCTAACCATTCTACCTAATTCAATCTAATTACACTAATTATATAAACTAACTTATTCCTAACTAAATCCACCTAACTAATCTAATTGAACTAACTAAATAACTAACTGTATACTTAATCTAACTAAATTACCCTAAGCTTAATTAACTTAACTAATCCATCAATTAGCTAACTAATCTACCTCTAAGTGTCATTAGCCTACTAATTAGAGATTAGAACGCAACTCACCGGTTTAACGCGAAAACCGGCTCACGGCGATGGCGGCGCGACGGTGGCCGAGACTTGAGCTCACGGCGAGGCCGAGGGAAGCTCGGACCGGCTGAAATCAGCCCGAGACGGCTTAGCTAAGGCCGAGCTTCGGCTCGAGTTGGGCTGGTCTTGGCGGGGACTGCGTGAGTTGCACGGCCAAGTGGAGCAAAGGACGAGGTGAAGGGAACTCGGTTTGTTGCTTTGGATGAAAGAGGAGGCGGTCGGGGCTGCTTTGGTGGATGGAGAGGCACACAAAGGGGCTGGGCCGAACAAGGAAACGAAGGGTTGACGATCAACAAGTGAAATCGGTCGGGGAAATTTGACTCTTGGGGGAACAAAACTTAGTGGAGAGGGGCGGCTTGTTGCTGCGAGAGGGATGAAGAATTCGGTGGAAGGCGTTGGCAGAAACGGCCGAAGGAGAGACTGAAGGAGTGAGGGGTTGAACGTTGACTCGACGTGCGAAGGGGAAGAGAAACGGTGCTTCGGTAGCAGAGAGAACTCGGTGGAGCTGCAGGCGGCAGCAAAATTCGAAGGGGTCGAGCTCGTGAGTGGAAGCTGTCGCGAACGTGGCGGGGGGATGAAGAGCAACGGATGGTTGTTCGAAGGAAAATGAGAGAAGCAAAAACAAAAGGGGGTCGGGGGAGTTAAACACTCGAAGAAGATGAAGATCGGCAGGGGGCGTGCTCGAGAAGATTGGAGGGAATGGATGAGGGAGAGAGAGAGGGTAGAAAGTCAAAGAATTATCCAACCACTTAATTGCTTGTCCCCTGTTACTTTCTAGCATAATTTCCACCAATTAATCCAATTTTGATGCAAATGTTGCACCCCCATGCCTAGCTCCGAATTTGCCCAATTTGGACTTCAATTTCATCCTCAAATTCTCCTCTTGATGTCCAATTTTGATGAAGAATAAGGCCCATAAAATTTCTACAAGTTCCCATCACCAAATAGCTCGGCTTGGAAGCCCAAATTCCCTTCGACTTGGCCCATATGAATTTCCATTCGTTTTCCGAAACGTCCGAATTGATTTTAGCGCGTCCTAATCTACCAGGTAGCTTTTAGGAATTTTTAATGCAATTGACCCGTGGTCGATTATTTTCGAGCCACAACGTACATATTCGATGTGACATCCTAAATTTCTCAACCTGTTTTCTACTGAATTAATCGGGCATTTCGTTGATGCGTTTATAGAACTATTCTCAGAGCCAATCACTCTTAAGATAACTAGACTGTCTGGGTAAGTAATTAAGAAAATTTAAGGCAATAAACTTAAGAGTTCGATCAAGAATCGGCTTCTCGACCGTGCTCATCTTTAGAGGCCATTGCGGCACAGTTAAAAATCGATTTAAGATCAGAGATAGGTCTATTCGACTGAGATGTATGGCCAATCATGAGTGACTCCACTAAATTGGAAAATTCTCGTCAACCGACACTAATTTGATTTTACTGTTGTTTTGGTACCCTGTGTCCGTAATTGAATCCTCAAGATTTTTACGATAATCGAGAGTCGCCATTGAGTCGAATGGGTTAATAGTGGTTCGAAGAAAATCGACCACGGGTTATTTGCCTTAAAAAGTTATGAAAACCACCCGGTAGCTAGGTTACGCTAAAAACGTGTCAAATGGAAATTAACCGTCGATTCAAGTCCGATTTCAGAAATTGAAGATTCTGTCATGTCACAATAAATTCTAGGATCCACGACTCGGTCTCGAAGAAGATTTTCTGTCAATCGAGGCTTTTTGGGAAAAAGTCGGATTATGGCCGTTTCGTTCGGTTGAAGCCGGGGATTAATTTTGATGGTGAAATCGAGAAGCATGGGGGATTCTTGGATAATGAAATTAATCAATTTGATAATGAAAATATCAATTGATTTTTGGGAGAGTTATTTGAGAGAAAATCAAGAGGAAAATTGGATGCAAATGCAAGTGAGGATCAAGTACTCTAAGTTGAATTTTCTTTGGAAATCATAGAGCTTATTAAAAAGAAATTGGGATGAGAATTTTCTATTTTAAGAAATTCTCTTAGCTTTCTTCCCATTTCCCATTTATTTTCCCTTTTAGCCAAACACCCCTTTTCTCTTTTCTCTCTCTCTCTTCTTTCTTTCTTTCTTTTCTTTTTCTCTCTCTCTCCCCCTCTCTCCTCCCCTCCGTGCGAAGCCTCCACCGAATGCTCCCTTGCTGCCTTCCACCTTACTTCTCCATTCTTCTTTTTACTTTTTGACTAGTCAGACTTTTATCTTCTTCTTCTCTCTCATCTCTTGTTCGAACGAAGACCAAAACAGAAACAGAGGCAGCCTCGCCGAGGGAAGAAAACCGAAGAAGCTCGCCGTTGCCGCCGCGCTCCATTGCCCGCACACCACCCGCGCGTCCCGCCGCTCGTCCCTCGCGTCCTCGCCTCCGCCTCTCCCGCACCCCCTTTCAGCCGCCGTTGAAGCTCTCCTTCTCCCCCTCTCTCGTTCGTGTGAAGCCCCGGACGGAAGCGAAAATGCGCGGCCCACCGCTGCCTAGAGCCGGAGCTGCCATCATTGCCGGTCGCTCTTCCTCGCGCGCGCACGCGTGCAGCCGCGCGATCGCCTGCACTCTCCACCGTCCAGGCGTCCTCACCAAGCGACCCCAACTCCTGTTCCGCCCCTGTCCAGCTCAATTCAGCCACCACAGGCCACGATCCGACCACCTCCGGCCACCGTGGACCACCGCTCGGCCTCGCCAAGCCACTGCCTACCTTCCCGACCCTTACCGCCCCCAACGAACTCTCTTTCTCTCTGTTTTGCAGCCAACCAGCAACCCCGTCGTGTGGGTATCCAGCCGGCTCGTGGTTGGTTTTGGGCCGTTTCCAGGCCCCGAACCCGAGTCGTGCTTTGGGAAGTATCAACCCTCGCGCCGTCCCCGTCGGATTGATACGTTTTGCGCGCGTTTCCGGTGAGTAATCTCACTAATCCTTGCTTAGTGGGCTAATTATACTTAATGGTTGTTTAGATTTATTTAATTAGGTTTAGGTGGTTAGATTAGTGTTTATTAGTTAATTGTGATGCAAATTAGACAAGTTGAATGTGTATTTAGCAAGTAGACATGGTCTACTATTTATTAAGGGTAGCTCGGGATTTTTCCGACCCTTTATCAGGCTTCAATTTGGCAATTCGGGCCTAAGTTGAATTTTTGGTATTTAAATATTATTTTTGGAATTAAATTAATTATTTATTTATTTTCCGAAAATTCAACTGGGATGGCCAGTGACCGAAATATTATGCTGATGACCGTGGTGAAGTCCGTTTATTTAATCGGGCTTTATTTTGAGCTAAATTAATTTTTAATATTAATTATTTAATTTTCGAAATTAATTATTTATTTATTTATTTTTCGGAAATTAAGATTGAGATGGCCGACGACCGAAATCTCGTGCTGATTGTCATGGCACAGTCCGTTTATTTATTTGAGCTTTGATTGTGCCAAATTGATTTAATTATGGATTTTTAGGATATGTTCCTAAATTGATTATTTGGGTAAATTGAGTACGAATTAAAGTGGTGGATAATTACTTTAGAAATGGGATGAATCATCATGAAAGGTACGTGGCTCGGTGAATAGTACATCATCTCGGAGAATGCACGTGGCTCGGTGATTTGGTATATCGCTTCGGAGAATGCACGTGGCTCGATGATTAGTATGTCGCATTGGAGAATGCACGGGGCTTGATGATTAGATATGTCACCTCGGAGAATGCACATGGCTCGGTGACGAAGTATGTCGCCTTGGAGAATGCATGTGGCTCGGTGACTAGATGTATATATCACATTAGAGAATGCACATGGCTTGGTGACGAAGTATGTCGCCTTGGAGAATGCATGTGGCTCGGTGACTAGATGTATATATCTCACCTTGGAGAATGCACGTGGCTCGGTGACAAAGTATGTCGCCTCGGAGAATGCACGTGGCTCGGTGATTGGTTCTATCAGTTAGGACTAAATAGCAATAGCTTGAATGACCGGGAAATGGTCAGGCTGATATGTAATCGACTAGGTCGATTGATCATTGCTTTGATTTGATGTCATGAATTGATTGACTAATTGGAAATGACCGTGAGTGGTCTTGTTGGCATGTAATCGACTAGGTCGATTTGATCGATACTTCGATCTATGATGTGATTATTTGGGTGTTTATTTAACCTGTGCTAACATGCAAGTGGGATCTGAGGCCAATGTAAGTCCTCTGACTCGTGCTGTGCTTAGGCAACCATGTGGTGTATTGGTTTACTAATCGGGCCTTAGTGGGGTAGAACTCGCTGAGACGTAGTCTCATCCCGATTTTGGGAAAAACATTTCAGGACCCCGTTGAGGAGCTGAGGAGGAGGAATCTGAGAAGGAGAACTCTGAGGTGAAACCTGAGGAGAAGGACTTTTGGAAGAAGAAAATCATACCGAGAGGGATCTTGAGTACAATCCGGATGTACTGAGATTCCATCTTCTTTTGAGAACTCCATTTTGATGTGAATAGAGTTAGAGTAAAAAGTTGTGAATAGTTGTGAAGTACTCTGGTTTGTGTTTTGTATTAAAGTTCGGTTATAAATTTCAATATGAAAAATATGGCCCTGCTTTTCTATCCCATCGATTTATTGTCTGGGGATTTATAACTGCTTCCGCATGTGCTTAATAAATAAAAGGGTTGGCGATACATAGTCCTGGGATATCGCATTGTAAAATCGACCAAATGAGAAGGATGTGTGCGTGCCCGAGGATCGAGGCGTGACATTCGACACATTGGTGACTCTCGATTGTCGTGAAAATCTCGAGATTTCAAATTCGAACACAGAATACGAAAATGACAGAAAAATCGGTCTAGTGTTGTTCAACAGAAACTTTGCAATTAGGTGGAATCACCCACGCACTAATCACATACCTCTATCGAATCGACCTATCTCCGGTCTCTGATCGATTTTGACGGTGCCATAATGACCCTTGCAAATTAGCACGATCGAGCAGTCGATTCCTAGTCGAATTCTCAAGTCTATTGCATTTAGATTCCTTAACGGCTTCACTAGATAGGCTAGTTAACTCGTGAGTGGCCAACTTAGAGAAAAATGTTAAAGGCACGTCGATGAAAAGCTCATTTCATCACATCGAAATTAGACTCGAAAATCAGGATGTCACAATCTGATCTCACGATCTTAATTTGTTTACCACATTGTTTCTCTACTTCCGCCTTAAATACCTTAAAGGCATCTAACGCTTCATGCTTATTATAAAGCAAGTAGAGATACATGTAACATGAGTAATCATCTATGAAAGAGATGAAGTATTTCTAACCACACGAGTCCATATCCGGACTATAAATATCTGTATGTATAATTTATAATATTTATGTACTCCTCTTGGCACCTTTCTTCGTCTTGATGATCTGCTTTCTCTTTATACAATCCACACAAGTATCACAATTAGTAAAATCTAAAGTACTGGGTACTCCATCATTTATCAATCGCTTAATTCTTTCTATGGAGATATGTCCCAATCTCCGGTGCCATAACATAGAGGAATGTTCTTTTACAACACATCGTGTCATACTAGCGTTATCATGAACATGCATCACATTATAATAGAAGTTTGAATATGAAAAGTGAAAAGAGTAACCCAAAGGTACAAGTCTTGAAACTGAAATTAAATTTCTAGAGAAACTAGGAACATAAAAGGTCATTTCCAAATTCAAAACAAAGTCACTATTGAGAACTAGTCTACATGTCCCAATAGCTTCTACATGCGAACGCATCTTGTTTCCTGAATAGATGTTTTGTTTACTTCCCACTGGCTTCATGTGGTTTTGAAAACCCTACAAGGAATTCGAAATGTGGATTGTAGATGTCACACCCCAAACCCCGAGCACGCAAACATCCCACCATGGTCATGCAGATGCGAGAACCAAACTCATATACAACCAAACATACTTTCATATATATATATATATATATATATATATATATATATCCACCAGAGTTACATACACCAAAAAGGGTCAGTCTACAAAAAGATCAATCCACCAAAAAGAAGGAACGGTCCTAAGACTACTAGTCGGACTTGCTTGTTGATCCCACATCTGACTCAATAGCCTCTGGGGACACCGGGTCCTCATCCATGGCCACCAAGGGCTCCGGATCTATCACGACACCATTAAGGGTGTCCAGGTCCATAGGATATGCAGCCTCCCACTCCCCAGTCCCGACAGGAGGTGCGTCAAAACCTCGCAATGGACCCTCCCGACCCCCTTGTCGGAAGCCAATGAACCATTCCTTGAATCGGTGAGGGACCAACTCAGGTAGTCCCTCATCGACCCAAACCATGGACTCGACTGATTCTCGAGTCAAGGTGGTCCCAGGAATAGGGATATAGGTAAACTCAAAATCCATCGTCTGCGAGACCTCGTACCACACATGATGTTCCTCCATCTAGGGACCTGTAAATAATTGGCCCACAATGGGGTAAGACATTATCTCAGCAAGTTCACCCCCTAAACCCCTATTAGAAAGGAAATATACCCAAAGATGGCCTAGCCACACCATCACAACAATGAGACTCACCTTTGCCTCAATTTCCTCCCTACAGGTTAGCACAGTTCTTATTACTCAATCACACACAGTAATAAGAATTTGAAACAACCGGAACGCAGTCACTTTCATATAAACAACAACCACAGGGGTCTTGATTATAAGACCGAACCGTTATGACACGTCTCATACCATGCCACACAATTCCGTCCCATAATCTGGCGCGTCAATCAACACCCAACATGTGTTCCAATTGTCATTCACTGCCACTCAAGGGCACAGCCTACTCGCAGTTTGGTTATCTACTGACATTAATACCAGGCATCGCCTCCCCCCATGAAGCACGGCTTCGTCACTACGTCGACGGCGTTCCCAAAGGAGTATAGGCCCAGAATCAACTGCAACCCAAGCCCGTTGCGTGAGGCCTCCCATATAGGGGCAGGTCCAACTCAACAGCTCAGGACAATTCCTCTTAACCAACACACGACAATTCATACTCAGCCCAAGACACTTTGTATTTCACTCAAGGCTTCCATTAAAAATAGTAATCCTTAAAATCCAATTTCGGTGTCAAACCCGACATCCGGGATTTTTCTGAATAAAATCCATATTTTTCACAATCAACATTCAATTTGCAATATCCAACCATCAAATTAATAATCCGAATGCACAACAGCGATCGGCGCAAATTCGACAATTTATGATCCCGGAAAAATTTCCGGAAAATAATAAATAATTAAATTTATTCCGAAATTAATTAAATAATAATATTTTAATAATTTTATTATATTAAATAATTTCTAATTCATTATTTAATCAAAAATAATCAATTAAGGTCAAATCAAGATTATTCTAATCTAAAAATCTACTTAGCCTTAATTAATTATACCATAAACTAATCACAACCCTTAATCTAATCCACACCTAACTAAACTAAATTAACCACAAAATCTTACTTAACTTAAACTAAGCAAACCTAAAGCATCATTAACCCTCTAATCAAAGTTTAGATGCTAAACTCACCGAAATCGCTTTCCGATGAGCTCACGGCGAAGACAACGGAAAGGCGGTCAACAAACCTCCACGCGGCGACACTAAGCGAGGACTGGAAGGCACCCAAAACGGGCCTTGAAGATCCAGAGCTTGTTGGAAATTCCAACTACTGATCTTGGTCGGAGGAGGATGCGCCGGTGGCTGGTTGGGCGCGGAAACGGCGGGGATGGACGGCGGCAGCTTAGGCGATGATTGGCGGAGGTTCACGACGGCATTGGCGACAGTGAGCAGCTGCTGGAGGCGCCAGACAATGACTTGGACGCACGGGTTGCAAAGGACAACGGCCAGGGAGCTCGAACCAGCAGCAAACACGGGCTGGCTTGCAGTGGCTCTCCGGCGAGCTGGACGACCACCACGACGGCTCAGGCGACGGTAGAGAGGCTAAGACGCAGCCTGGACGAACGAACGACGACGCTGGATAGCGAATGGAACAACAATGGAAGGAGCAGAGCAGCGAGCAAGCGAGCGGAGCAGCGTGTGCGCGAGTGAGCGGCGACGGCGAGCGCGGACGAGCGGCGACAGCGAGGCCTCCGGTGGCGTGCGGGTGTGCGTCGAGCGAAGGGGAGGCCGATCACTAGTCTACTCAGCTTCTCTCTCTCCTCTCCAACTCCCAAGGAAGAAGATGAAGATTGAAGTGAAATCCCCACTTTTTGAGAGCCAATGAGCCACTTCCACTTGTCAACACCCCCTCCAACTTGGCCCCACCATGACCTCACGTGACATCACCTTCCAGTCACCTCCAATCTTCCCTCACAAGCTTCTAATGGGTCCAATTTGTCTCACCCACCATGGCATACGAATTTCCAATATTTGTACACCAAATTTCTTTCAATTTCATTCAATCCTCCCAATTGAGCCAAATTGAAGTCCATAAATTTATCCAATGTCACCACACTTCAATTCACATTCTTCCTCGGCCATAGAACCATCTTGGATCTCAAAAGTGCGACCAAAAGCGGACCTACCAATTTTCCCGAACCAAAATAACCATACTTTGATTTTTTCACCAAAAAACTCGGTTTGTATAAAAATCTTCTGAAGATGAGTCAACGTTCCTAAAATGATTTGTGACACGACAGGACTTCTAATTTCTAAATTCGATTTCATTTTACGGTTAATTTCATTCTAGCGCGATTCTAGTGCATCCTAATCTGCCAGGTAGCTTTTAGGAATTTTCGTGCATTTGACCTGTGGTTGATCATTTTCAAGCCACAATGTACATCTTCGACACATTGACGACTCTCGGTTGTCGTGAGAATCTCAAGGTTTCAAATACGGACATAAGGTACCAAAACAACAGAAAAATCGATCCAGTGCCGATCTACAAGAATTGTGCAATCTGGTGGAATCACCCTCACTTGATCACATGCCTTTGTTGAGTCGACCTATCTCCGATCTCTAATCGATTTTTAACTGTGCCATAATGATCCTTGTAGATTATCTCGGTCGAGAAGTTTTCCTAGTCAAATTCTCGAGTCTGATGCGTTAGAATCCCTTAACGCCTTCACCTGATAGACTAATTTTCTCGTGAGTGGCCAACTAAGAGAAAAGAACTATATACGCGTAGATGAAATGTCCGACTCATTCTATTGAAAACAGAATTGGAAAATCAAGATGTTACAGTAGACCTAGAATCAATCCACCAAGTGTTGTGACTCACATCAGCTATATTATATTCATAACAAACACAAGAGATTTGATTACATTTCTTCTTAAGCCATGCCTTAAATCTAACGCAATCCTTCCTTATATGCCTCTTCTTTTTACAAAAGAAACATTTTGATTCTTTCTTAATGTCAGCTTGGGGAAATATTTTACCTTTTCCCTTATGCTTACGATGGCCCTTATTATTTCCTTGTGTTACCAAATGAGCACTTTCTCCCAATTCCATAATCAATCTTTCTTCCTCTTGAACACCATGGTCATGAGTTCATTAATTGACCATTTATTCTTATGTGTGTTGTAAGAGATCTTGAAAGGTGCATACTGTTGCGGGAGAGTGTTCAAAGTATAATACACAAGAAAGGATTCAGATATCTCAACCTCAAGGTTCTCAAGCTGAGCCACAATATCCCTAATTTGCATGATGTGCTCACGCACACCTCTAACACTAGTGAGCTTCAATGATGAAAACTTCATAATTAGGGTCATTGTGACATCCTGATTTTTTAGTCTGATTTCAATGAGATGAAATGGGCTTTTCATCGACGTGCCTATAGCCTTTTTCTCTGAGTTGGCCACTTACGAGTTAACTAGCCTATTAGGTGAAGCCGTTAAGGAATCTAAATGCAATAACCTTGAGAATTCAATCAGGAATCGATTTCTTAATCGTGCTAATCTACAAGGATCATTACGGCACTGCCAAAATCGATCAGAGACTGGAGATAGGTCAATTCAATAGAGATATGTGATTAGTGCATGGGTGATTCCATTTAATTGCAAAATTTCTGTCGAACGGCACTAGATCGATTTTTCTGTCATTTTTGTACCCAGTGTCCGTATTTGAAATCTCAAAATTTTCACGACAATCGAGAGTCGCTAATGTGTCGAAGACGTACAATGTAGCTCGAAAATAATCAATCATGGGTCGATTGCATTAAAAATTCTTAAAAGCTACCCGGTAGATTGGGACGTGCTAAAATCACATCGATTGAAATTAACCGCGAAATTGAACTCGATTTCCGAAATTGAAAATTTATCGTGTCACAATTCATTTTAGGAACGTTGACTCACTTTTTGAAAAAATTTCGAAGATTTCGGGATTTTTTCGGAAAATCGATTCGGACGATTCGGAAAATGAACGGAAATTCGGTTTAGTTTATTTAAAGGAAATTTTGACTTCAAAGCCGGGCTATGTGCTAATGGGAACTTATAGAAATTTTGTGGAAATGTGTGGGATTTTTCTTCAACGAAAGTTGACGTTGATTTGTGAAATTTCATGAAGAAATTGAAGCCAAAATTAAGAAATTCGGATCAAGAGAGGAGGGCTGCATTTTGGCACCAAAATTGGATTATTTATGGATTTTTAAGCAAGAAAGAAATAAGGGACATTGAGATATGCTTGATGACCAAAGGGGGACCAAACATTTAATTAAATGGCTAAGCATGTGGACTTTTGGCCTCTCTCTCATCATCCAGCTTGTTGAGCAAGCCTCGGTCGATCTTCATCTTCGCATACCGCTCCTTCATCTCTCTCTTCACGGCTTCAGCTCATTCATGTTTACTTTTTCCTTCGTTTGCTCTTCGACCAAAGCCATCACCTGCAGCTCCACCACTTCTCTTCTCTGCAGCCCACACCCATCCTCCACTAAACTTTGTTTCCTGCCAAGTCTGTTGGAATTCAAGTCGACGGAAGACGACTTACCTCTTTCGATGCACGATCAAACAATTTGCCCCGGAACGAACATTGAATTTGCGAATAAATCACGAACAATATTACCTCACGTTGGTCTGAATGCAATCACGAGGAAAACGTCTGATTTCCACGGCATAAATGCAAACTGCTCTTGTAAAGAAGAAATGAAACGCCTTCTCTTTGATGGAAATGGGACAAGAAAAGGAAAACTTTCTTTTCTGTATGTACGTTCTTCCAACCTTGCCAACGGTTGTCTTCTGGAGTCTTTATATGACTTCACCACACCTCTTCAAATGGTGTCTTTCCATCGTAGCGTATCAAGGTGAAATGATACGTTCTCATCGCACCCCATCATGGACGTACTAATTCAGTACAACATCTCCCACTCAAACATGATGGGCTTGATAGCGCTCAATCAATAATATAAAGCATTCAACATTCATCAACTTTACAAAACAATTCATACTAGCAAGTAAACCGTGCGACCAGTGGGTAAACCTGCACTTGGGAGCTCAAATTATGCACCTGTTAGAGATGACATAATAGCTACAACACCAAAAAGAAATAAACAATCGATGTCTCACAGTGCCCAAGACATATTTTGTTACATCAGTCCAAGTATACCTATCCCTTAAAGGCTATACTTGACTATTATCAAAATACCATGTATTTACAATTATATCCGCAATCACATAAGGCAATATAATTGGTCGACCAGTAAATACATGCGATAGATATAAAACAACAATAGTCTTCTTTCGCACTTATGTCTCTCTCTATTTCAGAACAACTGCTTTCCTAGACACGTCCCATAAGGCCATATCTATTCATGACCGCCAATAACATGCTAAAGTAGCAACATTGATCTTTTACTTCAAGAACATAGTCAGAAGTAACATGGGGCACAAAATGAGGTAAATCATAAATTACCTTAAGGGCTCACACGATGAATAAATAGGGATAACTTTACTCGCATTCCCTTGTCGGTCGTGCAATGCATATGTAGTATGAATTATATGCTATAGTGGATTTCTCTTTCTATAAGAGCATATGTCATTTATTGAATATATCCACTATACAGATCTTAGCCTAAACATAGTCATGTGCTTCTCACTTACTCACGTTTAGCTCGAGTGCTATATCAGCTCGTTTTCTATAGCACCCAATTAAGTACTCGCATCCGGCATCTTTCGGGCATACATGATTGTGAGACTATAATATTCGGTCTTATTATAAACAAATCACAGACCTCATCTTGACTCCAATCAATGCGACATATTATCTTATGTACCAAACTTGCTCTTCAGCATTTATTTGTACATAATGTCTCATCTCAACGTGCTAATTATAGCACTTGAGATGATTGCTCGTGTGAGTGAGCCAATCATTGCCTGCTGACATACTTTTCAATAATATAAGTATATATGTGCTAGTCTCATAATGGATTTATACTTATTGATAAAATGTCAAGTCATCAATAAACAAACAAGTACAATACATATGTTCACATATACATAAACCAATGATCCTCTACAATAATACATATCACATTCTACGCAATCATAGTGATATCTTGTGGGTCAAGAATATGTCTCTAGGAATAGCCTTCGTAAATGGATCAGCAACCATTCTATTGGTTGAAATGTATTGTAGGATCACTTCTTTCTGCGTTGTTATATCTCTTATGAAGTTATTCTTTATGTCAATGTGCTTCGTCCTTCCATGATACTTGGGATCCTTTACATAGGTAATGGCTGCTTGACTATCGCAATAAACTATCACCGGTTTTGGAACCTCAGTGACAGTGGCTAAATTTTCCAAGAAATGTCTTAGCCATACTGCTTCTTGCACTACAACAGAACATGCAATAAATTATGCCTCCATCGTAGACAAGGCTGTGCATGTCTGTTTCTTGCTATTCCAAGAAATTGCACCTCTATTGAGCAAGAATGCATATCCGTAAGTCAATTTATGCTCATCGAGGTCTCTAACCCAATCAACATCTGAATAGCCCAATAGTCGTAAATCATTCCCTTGGTAACAAAGTTGATAGTCCATGGTGCCCTTCAAGTATCTTAGGATCCTCCACTGCTTTCCAGTGTGCTTGACCAGGATTTGATTGATATCGGCTCACCAATCCCATGGCATAACATATGTTGGGTTGAGTACACATCATAGCATACATCAAACTTCCGACCGCACTAGCGTAAGGAACAGTTTTCATTATTTTAATTTCTTCTAGATTCTTAGGACACATCTCAATACTTAGGCTTTCACCTTGCATGACAGGGGTATCAATGGGATTACAGTGCTGCATATTGAAGCGTTCAAAAATCTTCAATATATAAAACTCTTGTGATAAAGCAAGGAGTTTCCTTGATCGATCTCTTTCAATCTTAACTCATTCGATCTTAACTCCTAATATATAAACAGCTTCTCTCATGTCCTTCATTTCAAAATTGGAGGACAACCATTCTTTTATAGTGATAACCAAAACCTTGTCATTTCCAACCAACAGAATATCATCCATATAAAGTGATAAAATCACAAATTTATCTTTGCACCGCTTGACATATACACAGTGATCTTCTTCGATTATTGTGAAACCAAAAATTGTTATGGCTTGATGAAAACGAAGATATCACTGTCTAGATGATTGCTTAAAGCCATATATTGAGCGATGAAACTTGCAAACTTTATGCTCTTGACCTTTAGCTATGAAACATATTGGCTACTTCATATAGATTTCCTCATCTAGTTCTCCATTGAGAAATGTCGTCTTTACATCCATTTGATGTAATTCAAGGTCCAAATGTGCAATGATGGCTAGAATAAGGCATATTGAGGCAAAACTTACAACTGGTGAAAAGGTTTCCTCATAGTCTATACCCTCTTGTTGAGTATAACCTTTCGCCACAAGACAAGTCTTATACTTTTCAATGGATCCATCCTCCCTTCGCTTTAATTTTAAAGACCCATTTGTTTCCAATGGCCTTGCAATTGGATGGTAGATCAACCAAGTCCCAGACATGATTTGCCCACATTGACTTCATTTCATCTTCCAAAACTCTTCTCCATTCTTCCTTATCAGAGGATGAGATAACCTCTTAAACAATCTTAGGCTCAGCATCGTCTTTCTAAGCAATCATAAATACTTCCCCTTCAATCTCAAAACGACGACGATAAATACTTTTACAATTACTTTTACGCAACTGAATTTCTCTTGAATTCAGTTCACCACGCGATGCAACACACCCACTAGGTCTAGTGTGTTGAGGTAAATCTTCATTTCCCCCTACAACATTAGTGGGTGTGTTATTAGGATCTTCCATTTCATATAATAGGAAGTCCTCATCAATCTCACCTCTATTAGGAAAATCATTCTCCAAGAACGTGACATCTCGTGACTCAATTTTGGTCACACTTCCACCAACTTGTTCACCTATGAACACGTACCCTTTGAAGTGTTCAGAATATCTTATAAAGATACATTTCTTCCCTCTAGAACCTAATTTGTCATATTTATGGGAAGAATCATGAACATAAGCTACACATCCCCATGGACATAGACTACTTAATTATGGTTTCCTACCAGTTCACAATTCATAAGGGGTGAAAGTGACCGATTTTGAGGGCACTTGGTTAAGTATATAGACAGCAGTCAATAACGCATATCCCCAATAGGAGATAGGTAAATTTACTTACACCATCATAGACCTAACCATTTCCAAATATGGTTCTATTCCTTCTCTCAGTTACCCCATTTTGTTATGGAGTACCAAGAATAGTCAATTGTCGTACAATCCACTTTTCATCGCAAAGAGCCTTGAATCGCTCAGATAGATACTCACGTCCACAATCGGTTCTCAATGCCTTTATTGTTTTGTTCAATTGATTCTCTACCATTGCTATATATCGTCTAAAGCAATATAATACTTCTGACTTATGGGAGATCATAAAAACATAACCGAAACGCATGAAGTCATCTATGAAAGTGATGAAATATGAGACCCCATGCCTCGCCCTCACATTCAAAGGACTACAAATGTCAGAATGTATGAGTTGCAATGGAAATTCGGCTCTAGTCCCTTTACCGAATGGTTTTCTAGTTGCTTTTCTCGCTAGACAATGTTCACATACGGGTAGATCAACATTAGTGAGTGACCCTAAAAGGTCTTCTCTAGCTAATATTTGCATTCTTTGTAACCCAATATGACATAATCTAGCATGTCAAGTACTTGCATCAATGTCAACATTACTAGAAGATGCAATTAAAGAAAAACAACTATCGACATTAATATTGTATTGATCATAGTCAATGTCTAACACCATAAAACCATTCGATACATGACCTGAACTATAATAAACTGTTTCATACAAAATGTCAACACAATCACCATGGAAATTCAATACATAACCTAAGCTAAGAAGAACAACTACAGAGACCAAGTTTCGTCGAATATCTGGAGCATAAAGGATATCATGTAGGAATAGGTTTCAACCACCACGTAAAATTAATTTACATGTGTTGATACCATTCACTTCAATTCTTGAGTTATTCCCAACATATATCCATCTTCTTCCAGGCTGAATCCGACGATACTCCACAAATACTTCTCGGTCTCTAGCTACGTGGTCTATTGCTCCTGAGTCTACAGTCCACATTGGATGAGATTCATCAAGCATTACAGTGCTAGAAACAAAAGCATTACTTAAAGTAATGGAGTAATAGGGTACATCTTTTGGCTCAGTGCATTCACGAGCAAAGTAACCCATCTTGCCATAATTGTAGCACTTCATCTTGACCTTGTCATTCTTCCCACCACGCTTTTTGCTTTGGAAGGTCTTAGCCCTCTTAGGTGCATGATCAGTCTTTTTCCCTTTGTTGTTGAATTGATGATTCCTTTTGCGCTTGAAGCCCGAAGCTTTGCGCGAACTCGATTTAGCAACATAAGCATGAGTAGAGGATCTCGCGGCCTCTAGGTGCTCATCCTCTAATTCCAAATGACGCGCAATATCATCAAAAGTGACAATATTCTCATTATGCGTCATATTGATCTTTATATGCTCCCAATTGTCAGGAAAAGACCTTATAACAGCCTAAACTTGTTGTTCATCAGTAAGAAAGTGATTTGCCGACTTCAGCTCACGAATCATGTTTGACATCTCCCGAAGATGTTACCTCATCGTTACATTTAGGCACTTTCGGTATGTGTCAAACTTGATGGTGAGTTTTCTTAGCTTAGTGGCAGATGTACTCCCAAACTTATCTTTCAAGTCAACCCACATAACTTGAGCTTTATCATAACTTTCAAACTCACACATGAAATCATCTTGCATACAGCTCAGCAACGTGATACGAGCAATGCTATTTTTCTTTTTCCAAGCTTGATAAGCTTCTTGATCTCTCTTGTGTTGAGCTGAAGTTCTATGCTCAGGTTCATCCATGGTGTGACTAAGGGTTTCCAAAACCTCTTACTCCTCAAGGATGTACTGAACCTTTCGGTACCAAATATCATAATTATCACCGTTTAGCTTCTCACCCTTATTGAGGTCAGCCACAATAGTCTTGGATGCCGAAGTCATAATCAATTGCTATAACACATTGACATAATAAACGCAAAATCAATACTAGCACATTTTTCAGAATAACACACATATTTAATTTGCAGCAAAGACAAACTAAATTAATGATAATTCAACAAAAGACACAGAAACGAAAGTTCATTATGTTCCCAATTAGCTCCTATGTACGATTGTTCTATTATCATTAATTAGTTTAATTTGCACAAATTTTAAAGTTCTAGGTGAGAACTCCTTCAAATTCTACCAACCTACGAACTCCCATTAGGAAAAATAATTACATGACCTCATGTAATTTCTACATTTTTCCACTAACACAAAAACATAGCATGATGTGAAGCAACATACAAAAAACAATCATGCTACAACTACAATCAAAACCGCAATTCAACATGTAACGGAAAAACA
Organism: Eucalyptus grandis; assembly: GCF_016545825.1. NCBI lineage: Eukaryota > Viridiplantae > Streptophyta > Magnoliopsida > Myrtales > Myrtaceae > Eucalyptus > Eucalyptus grandis. The sequence goes on from NC_052621.1 coordinate 8,752,679, forward strand.
ATGATTTTCTACCATTGTTCGAATTTTCTTTGAACTAGAAAACTGCAAGTATATTAAACTATATACATGCTACCATCGAACCAAGCTCTACTCAGCATATATAACATCATTTTCATATAGGCTGGCTGCTGTAATTCCTAAAACATAAGAAAATACAAACTACAAATGAATAAACTATGCATTTATACCCTAAAAATACGCGTACTTCGGGTTCCATACACAATTTCATACATTTATAAAATTCAAACATGCAAAATAACTATACCACAATGTAGAGAACATCCATACGAACCAAACGCCGCCGACCACACTCCAATTGGAGCTTCCACGTGCCCTCACGCGCCGCCTGAGTGTGCGGTGCGTGTGTCGCACGCGCCAACGAGCCTAAATGGCTCCTGGCCAGTCCGACCGGTCCCGCCGGTGATCGGACCGACCAGTCCAACCAGTGACCGATCTGATCAGTTTGATCGCCGAACCGATTGACCAGTCCGACCCGTTGACCGGTCAATAGTCAGGTCGGGTCCGGGTCAGCCTCGGGTCGGGTTGCGGGTCAGCCTCGGGTTAGGTCGGGTTGGGTCGGGCCACCGCCGGCGGTGACGTCATCGATGACGTCATCCGGCACCAACCCGTTGGATGACGTCACAGTGACGTCATCACGTGCCGGTTCGCCAACCAGCACGTGTTGCGCACGTGCTGGCGTTTCCAGCACTTCAGGTGCGTGACGCCCACACGCAGCAGCTTTTGGCCACACGTGTGGGCACGTCCGGCGTCCTCCGGCGGCGATCTACCCATCGTCGAACTCGTCTCGACGAGTACTTTCATCCTGTATATTTGAAAATGGATTTTGGTCGAAAAAATGTTTCGAAAAATGGCCAGAACCGTACGGCTGTACACGACCCCAAACCCGTTCTTCGCTTCGGTTCGATTTCGACTATTTGGATTAGCAATTCCGTGCAATGAACATCCAAGCAGTGCAAATTTCATACTCTTGATCTCGATATCAAATGGTAAAAGAGAAAATTCGATAAAAAACAAGGCAGAAATCACGACCTGGCTCCGATACCAATCTTGGAATTCAAGTCAGCGGAAGACGACTTACCTCTTTTGATGCGAGATCAAACAATTTGCCCCAGAACGAACGTTGAATTTGCGGATGAATCACGAACAATATTACCTCACGTTGGTCTGAACGCAATCACGAGGAAAACGTCCGATTTCCACGGCGTAAATGCAAATTGTTCTTGTAAAGAAGAAATGAAACGCCTTCTCTTTGATGGAAAGGGGACAAGAAAAGGAAAACTTTCTTTTCTGTATGTACGTTCTTCCAACCGTGCCAACGGTTGTCTTCTAGAGTCTTTTATATGACTCCATCACACCCCTTCAAATGGTGTCTTTCCATTATAGCATATCAAGGTGAAATGGTGCATTCTCATCGCACCCCATCATGGACATACTAATTCAGTACAACAGAGTCAACCAGCAAGTGAGCTCCCTCAGCCACGTTGACTCCTCCTCTGTATTTATCTTCCTCGAGCAGGCCATCTCCACCGAAATCTTCATGCCACGTCCATGTCCCCAACTCCTTGGTCAACCAAAGAAACCCCTTCCCAACTTGTTGACCGTGAAACCTTCAGCATCTTGAGCCCACACGTCTTCATCGAGCAGCCCATTTTTCCCTCACCGAAGCCCACGCTTTTCACGTCCAGCCACGCTCGAAGATTTTTCCCCTGTAGTCCACGGAAGACCGAAGACTGAAGTTGCTTTGCCGCGAGTCGTCCACGCATTGCAGCCTCCACCGAAACTTTCCTCAGTTTTTGCCGCGGCCCGCTTCAACCCCTCACAATTCAAGACCGAAACCAGCAGTTTTTGTGCCGGTTTTCTCAGCCCGAACAGCAAGTTCGTTGGCCGTTTTCAGCCAGTCCAAGCATCCCTCGACCTCACCGTGAGTTCAAGCTCTGGCCGCCATCGCGCCGCCATCGTCGTGAGCCGATTTTCGTGCTAACCAGTAAGTTGCATTCTAATCCTTAATTAGTGGGCTAATGAAACTTAGAGGTGTGTTAGTTAGCTAATTAGTGGATTAATTAGGTTAATTAGGCTTAGGATGGCTTAGTTAGATTAAGTGTATAGTTAGTATTTAGTTAGTTTAGTTAGTTTAGTTAGGTGGATTAGTTAGGAATTAGTTAGTTTATTTAAATTAGTGTACTTAGATTAAATTAAATAGAATGGTTAGATTTAATTGTTAGTTAGATTATTTAGCTTAGTTAGTTTAGATTAATTCAATTAAATGCTTTAAATTTATTTATTTTGTAATTTATTTAATTTCCGGTAATTTATTTAATTATTAATTATTTTCCGAAAATTAGACCGAGATAGCCGATGACTAGAATTGCGTGTTGATTGCAATGGTGTGGTTAATTTCTATGATTAAATGTTAATTTGTGAAAATTGAGTGCTGATTAGAATTTTGAGTATTTAATTCCAAAATTTGTGAATTTCAATAATTATTCGAGAAAATCCCGGTGTCGGATTTTAACACCAAAATAGTTTTATATACTATATAAAAATAGTGGGATTTTAAATTGGAGGTTATGAATTTTCGGGGTCCAATCTAATCGTGTACCCACACACACACGACTATTTTCACTGGGTGCTTTCAATGTGAAGAAAATAGGCTAGGATCACTATTTTAATTGAGGCATTTAAGTGCAATGCATGGTATCTTGGGCCAAGATTGATTGTCGTGTGTTGGATAAGAGAAACCGTCTCGAGCTTTTAAGCCGAACGTTATTAAATCCCTTTTCGGGTTGCCCATGCATTAGGGTATCGGGTCGCTGTAGATTCCAAACCTATGCTCCTTCGGGAATGCTGTCCATGAGGGACGAAGCCGTGCTCAGTGGGGAAGAGACGATTCCTGGCTCCGCCAGTAGACAGCCGAACATGGGAGTCGGTTGTGCCTTGAGTGGCTTAATTAACAATTGGAATGCATGATTGTTTGAATTTAATGTGCCTAATTATGAGACAAAATTGTGTGGCATGATATGGGACGTGTCATAATAGTTTGGCCTTATAATCAGGACTTTTGTGATTAATTGAGTTGATGAGATGTTCCAATTGTTATATGCATTGATTATATGCATTGTAATATGAACTATGCTGACGTGCAGGAAGGAATGGAGGCAAGGTATGTTCTCTGTTCTGATTGTGTGATCGTGTGATTGTGTGGTTAGAACAATTCTAGGTGTATTTCCCTCCTAATCGGGGCTTAGAGCGTAAACTCGCTGAGATTTATATCTCACCCCGTTGTGGGCTCAATTTTCAAGGCCGTAGAGTGGAGGACCTGGAGCCGAACTAAGGGGACCTGAAGAGTAGGTCAGATAGGATAGCCTCTTTTTGAGAAGTAGTTTTTTTGGTTGTTGTCTTTTGTAAATGACTCAATGTGTTATAAAAGCACGTTTGTTTATGAATGTGTTATCCTGTTTTTTTATCCCGAGATGGTTACTGTCAGGGGGTTTGTTTTTGCTTCTGCATGTGCAATAAAATGAAAGAGTCGGTGACTCGTCTTGGGAAGTTGCATAAATTTTATCGACCATAGAGGGATGAGTACGCGCTCGAGGATCGGGGCATGACAGTCATGGCATGCGCTTTCTCAAAACTCTCAAACTGCACATCTATGGCCTCCAATAAAGCCTTAGCATTGCTATGCTGAGCAACCAAACCACTAATACTATGAGATATCTTAGCCCTTATAGATATAGCACAAACGCGGTTAGACCGCTCCCATTGGTTATAAAGGGTTATCTCAGTTGTAGTGCTCAAATCTGTAGAAACAGGTGGTTTGTCTTTCCTTATAACATAGTCAATGTCCATCCACCCCAATTGAAGAAGAACTGACTCCTTCCAAACTTTATAGTTCTCACCATTCAGTATGAGAACATCAAACTTAAATTCAGAGAAATTCACAGGTTGCAAAACTGCATATCAAATAATCATGCTTATGTCACATAATCATATATAACTAGTTGTACTAGCGCATTGATAAGAAATTTTGGAAGATTTTAGAACGGAACATGTATCCTCACCTTGATCACAAACAATATAAGGAAGATCACTAGCCATGATATGCCATAGACCTGCAATTATGCCAAAGAGAAAGATGAACACCTTGATACTGCCACTGTCATGGATCTCTGTTATTCTTGTTTATTTACCATTTGATATAGAAATAAATGAGATCAAAGGAATTATATTGTGGATATAAGAAGAAATAGTAAGCCAAAATATAAACAAAAGATATAGGATGAGTTAGGGACAAAGGAATTATATACCAGAAAACTTTTGTTATGCTTCACGATGTTCAAGTGATACACAAGACCATACTGATATATGAAAAACCGCAGTGCCAATATAGTCTCAGCTATGATACACCACATTCCAGAATGACACAGATGCTCATGTTCCTCTTCCCACCATGTTTCCCAACTTTTTTCTGGAGGTACAATTCCACCTTGGTTGCTAATCCATTTTTTCCATTCTCTCCAATCATCAACAATCTTTTGCCACTCGAAACCAGAAGGATTAAATAGGAAAGGGGCAAAAAGCCAACTCCCAACCATGAACCACATGTACACTGTGATCAAGATATTAGCAATGGCACCCGTATGAGATTCACCAAAGATTTGGTACACAAGCAGCAAAATCATTAATTCAAATCCTTTAACGAAGTGACTACGGGAGTACATTCTATAATTGTCTGCAAACTTGGCATAGAACACACCAAAACTGCGACTAGTACCCCTGTATTTTGCACCTCCGTGAAGTATAGTTCTTCCATAATAGTGCGTCTTTATTCCAAGAGAGAATGTGAAGAAAATGGAGGCAAGTTGCAATTGCATCATCACAAAATCACTGAGTGCATTTAGAAATCCCCTTTCCAAGCCTATTTCCATCAACATAGGCAGTACCATTGAAATCCAAATTGTACAAATGATTGCGAGGCAAGGGCCACCTGGAGAGGCCTATTGTCCCTAATCATTGGCTGAGTACTCAATTCCTTTTCAAACCCACTAAGAACTAAATAAAGACGGCCATAAAGGAAGATATATACCGTAAGCACACAAATCTGCCGGGAAAAAAAAATAATAATAAGACAACTGTTAGAATTAGGACATACATAAGAAGAAAAATACAACGATATGAAGAAAACGTCGACTTACCAGAGTATTGAAGTAAAAGCCGATGGTGGTGAAATAACATGACAGCATTCTGAAGAAATCAAAACGATGTCCAAGACGATATATATCTCTACTCAAAGTCTGTTCCCCATTTCCATTGGCTATTTTAGCCTCAAACATGGATATCTGGTTTAGACTCACATCCCTCCCTTTTCCAACTTGTATATACTCATGATGAGTTACATTGCCTTCACGAAGTGTAGAATTGAAGCCTGCAAGAGAGAAAATTTAAATACATGTAAAGCTAAAGCCAACAAGTTATAATAGACAAATCCAAAGACCCACGTACCAACAAATATGTCTTCACTCAAATTAATAACTTTGGAAGCCTTACTGACACCACCTCTAGTAAGATGAAACAGTCGATCAAAGACATCGGGATGACCATAATGGAAACGAACCCTTCATGACAAGTAACAAATGGAGCAAAGAAAATTCAACAGTTATTCATGATCATACGATAAGATACATAGAGCAATCATAAGGTTACAAGAATTGATGTACTTATAAAGTCAAAGTCTAGATGGATTTATATTTGAGCGCTACTTGAAACATCCAACAAGAGTTTGCTATATCATTTTACAAATCATGTACGTTCCTTGGCATCCTTATTTAGATACTTACAAATTATAAAAATAAAAAGTCGCCTCATTAAATGGGCAAGCGTTTGTCTCTTTTCCAAAACTCTATATAGGACTAATGAACTCATTGAACCTGGTTTGCTTTTGCATTCATCTCAATGAGAATGGGCTAAAAGTCTTAATTCTTAGACTCGCTAAACAATATCATTAACTGCTCATTGAATGTAAGCCGTTCGATGGAATTTCCAGTTTACTTAAACAGAACTCAAATTTCACCTTATGACCCATCTTTCATTGACTCGAATGGGAGTCCGATTTCTGTTTGTACAACAAGTGTGAATCAAATAATTAAAAGTCGCACAACTTTGGCGTCTTCGGGTTCATGTACATACATCCACACATTGTCAATGCCCTGCAGTTCTAATCTTTCCCTTCCCTATTCAAAATCCCCAACAGAACTATCAATGAAGCACAGAAATACCCACCCCCTCGGAAAATAAAAAGTAAAAACAACCAACCCCCATGACTTTTTGTTTGGCCTTGGCCTTTTACACTTTGCAGGACTCATCATGTACAAGGGGTACAACTCTTCCATTACAACAGCAATAACAGACTCCAAATTTATCGGGCACACTATACATTCAAATCTTTGAAAAGTTACAGATAGAATAACTTACTTCAAGGGGTTGGCCAATAGTCTTTGGCCGATAGTCACAAAACTAGCTTCCTGATTCGACATGAACCAAGCAAGAGATGAAACACTGCAGTGATTGTAAACAACATTCAGCATTGCATAATAGTATTTATCAACAACGGTCGAATAAGACATTGCAATTTCCGCAAAACTCACCTTCCAGTGAAAATGTGCTCCCGAAGTCCAAGAATTGTTGGAAACCTCACACCATCATGCTTTTCGCGAAATTCTTCTAGCAAATTCCTCATTTTTAGTGCTTCTTCCATGTAGTTATCCTAATAAAAAAGGAGGATATAAAGTGAACACAAACAATGGGAGCATTCCTCAATGTGTTTTTGAAGGATAAAATGTATTATACCTGGTTCATGTCAATTGTTTGCAAGCATTCTCCACGAGTAAATATAATGGCATGATTCTGATTTTCGGGTTTTCCTTCACCCAAAATAGCGGGTCCTGGAAGCTTTATCCTATATATAACCTAATCCAAACGTAACTGTCAAGTTATTTTTATTTTTTCTTTTTTGGCCAAAAATGTGAGCAACATAACGGATGGTCAATCATCCAGAAGCAACACTGACAAACTAATGATGTTTCTAGAAGCAAGCATAAGAAGTACACGATAGGAAGAATCCAACTACACTCACTCTTACAACTAGTGGAGGTCAAACCACAGAAATGGGAATGGATCCCTGGGCTAATTTCCTCCCCCTTACCATTTTTTCCCTAGCTGACTTCATTTTCATTTTTTTCTTCATTTCTTTGTTGTCGCTATTCATTTTCTTTTCTTTGTTTATTTTAGAGTCCTTTTTATTATATTTGAATTTTTTTTCCTTGTGAGCCCTTTCTTTTTTCTAAGGCCCCTTGCTCAATATGACAAGCACTTTCATCTCTCAATTAGGAAAAAAATGACATAAAAATTATACAAAATAAAAGATATGTTCAAGTTGTGAATCTATCTAGATCAAAATCATCTCACTTGAAACTTTATTTAGAAAGTTTAATACATTAATAGCTGAGTTTAAATTGGTCCTTCCCATTGCATTAAATCTAAAAGTTTCAGCTGTTTTCAATTTCTGTGAGACACTAATCAATCTCTAATAGGCATAAGCAATGCTACTTGGAAAGCATTGCAGACTACAAGTTTCTAAAAATAGCATGGAAACAAAATGGAAGCAGGATTAATCTCAAGATTGTGTCTGCAATTTTTCTTATTCCTGCTTAGTCGAAAGCAAGCTTCACCTGAACCAACTTTTCAACTGAATTAGAAGAGCCAATTGGATTCGGGAAAGTAGCCTTCATTAGAGTTGAATAGTAAGTCTGGTTGATCCCATCCTTGCTACGTTCTTCAACCTCATCAATATAAGCCACACGGAGTGATGGGTACCTGCAAAATGAGCACAAATCAAAATTGTTAAAATACAGCAACTAACAGATGATGATTTAGGCGAGAATGAACACATACTCTTTCATAAGCCTCTCAATATCCTGTGCACGGTGATCCCCAGATCTTTTGTGTATACCATATTGCTGACACGAGACCACATAAGTGAACTTCATGTCGACTTCTTCTTGACATTTGGCTCGATCTATGTATTGCTCTACAGCCTTATGGCCTCTCTCTAAAGCTGCATGTTGCAACATCGAGGACATCCAAACATCATAATAAGCATTAGCTATACGAGTGTAGACACTGTGGAGAAGACTGAAAAGCCAGCTAAATACTGCATAAGTCTCAAGCAACTCAAAAACTTCCATATAGCTAATCATGAAAAGAGCATGCACCTTTAATATCGGCCTTCTCAAGAAAAGCCTGAAGCTCCAAAGCTTTCCGATAATACATCATACCTCTTACTGTCATCAGTAGCATATTTAATCAATTGAATGACAAGAGAAACATGCGGAGAGGATATAACAAATGAACGAGTGAATCTTCCCTCTTCTTTTTTTTTTTTTGGTTTGGTTGCGAGGACTTGAACTCTCCATTTATAAAGGTTATGACCTTTCTAAATAGTTGTAAGTGTCAACAGAATGGTCTTACACAAAGACGTCCAGAAGAACCCTTAAAGCTGTTGGATTCTTTTTTTCTTTTTTCTTTTTCCTTCCTTATAAAAATAGGACTATTCTAACAATTTAAGCTCATAAACTTATAGTCAATTGGTCACAGGCTGGAGAGTCATCCTTCAGTTGGGTTCAAAAGAAGAAAAGAGGTGAAAAAAAAGACACTTATAGTCATTCTAGTTGATTGGTAGAAAATGCATAAAGCAGGTGATGCAACCTGTAATTCTTAAAGTTGAGTATGCGAAGTATAAATGTTCTGATACCACAAGACACATACAAACCACAAGTTTCGTGGCTTTTATTATTTCTTTCCAGGGACAATTAGGTCAATTTCCAATTTTTTTTATCAGGTTCCATTTTTTTTGGGGTGTGTGTGTGTCTGTGTGTGTGTGTTTGAGAGAGAGAGAGAGAGAGAGAGAGAGAGAGACCAGTTCTAGCTAAGGTCTGGCCTCTATATGATGCCCAAAGACAAAGCTGTTCTATCAGTTCAACAGATTTTTTGACTTGCTCTTCACTTTTACATTTCACCCGCTCAAGAAAATTGGTCCATTCATCTGTAAAAGTTAGTGACAGATATCAGAAAAAGAAGAAAACATGCCAAAAGAAAAATGCAAATAGGGTCAGCCCAGAACGAACCTGGAAAAATTTTCTGCAAGTAAAAGAGGATTGAAACACCATCTTGAAATAGCTAGTACGAGTACCTAGAGGGGGGGTGAATAGGTATACAAAAAATTTCTCGAAGCTTGCACGATATTTAAACAATTAGAGAATTTGCAACAGTTAAAAATTCAATCGCAAGACTGAGTAAGGAAAAGAGAGAATTGAACACTCGGTTTATAGTGGTTCGGCTTGATTCAAGCCTACGTCCACTCTTACGCACCGACAGCCGATTGGCTGGATTCCACTATGATCAAAGAGTTGTTACAGTGTTGATCTTCCTTGATTTCTAGGTGTAGATGATCTACCACACTCACTCAAGGCGTCACCAAGTATAAACACTCTCTGTATACAATTTCGCTCAGTCTCAACTAACAATCAAGGATATTCAGACTCTGGAATTTTTCTATCGATCACATGCTTAAGACAACTAGAACGTCTTCCTTTTATACTCCTTCATGCCATCATAGCCGTTGGCACTTACCAAAGGAATTCCTCCAATCTACCCGTTGGACGGAATCAATCAAGAAGATCATCCGAGCTATTTAAGGAATCGATGATAGCCCATCAATCTCGTTCGCCCATACAATCAGGATCTCGGTTTCCAAGAATAGAATAATCCAAGATTATTTCGTCGACCATCGGATCTTCAATCGATCTTAGATAAGAATTAAAGAATCCGAAATGATTATCCAACCAAAGAATCTATTCCGTAGGATAGGATCGAATCCTCAACCATAAACCTCGGCTTTGGATTTCCTTCAACACTTTGGATTAGAAAGACTGTCGTGAGAATAATTTTGAGTCTTGAGTCTTGAGTCTTGAGATTACAAAGTCTTGAGACTATAAAGTCTTGAGACTTTAACTATCGATATCCAGACTTAGACTGATAGAAATGTTTTGTCAGCTTCAAAATATTCTGGAAAGATTTCTCCAACACATCTTCGTTTTCCCTCTCAATTTTTGCAACGAGAAGAGGACATCCTCATTGTAGTAAGGAGTCAAAACGCTGACATTGATTATCGCATTAGAAACCATAAGAAAGCTACATGCACTTTAAGGGCTACATTGCAGGTGACTTTTTATCTAAATTCAACCATGTTTGTCTCTGACTGGTATTTGATCTTTGGATGAGTCATGTACTCACGAATAGCTTGTAGTCTCCTATAAATATGAAAGAAATTATACGGGATGTACCCCATCCCATCTGTACGTTGTGCGGATTTCTCCATATTATCCACGGGTTTTAGATTTTTCTTATCCAATTAAAAAAATTTATAATCTCAAAGCAAATAACCAAAAAAGAAGAAGAAGAGAAAAAAGAGTTCACTATTGGAAGCCTTCACAATTCAAGTAGGAAACATATGGAAAAAAATAAAATAATATTACCAAAACCCGAAAAATTCATCTAAGGAAACTAGGACTAAGAATATGTAGATGAAGAATTGTGGAGTGGGGCGGGGTCATTGGATATTCATATAGGAACAACAAATGCTAACTCCTACAGAAAGGTTAATCTCAAATTAGAACCACTTCAAATACAACGCTCTATTCACTGAAAACTCATAAAATTTGTAACTATGGAAAAAGGCCTTACGAAAAGGAAAGCATATTGCAAACTTTAGGAGCAGCTGGCATTTTCATAAACAAGAATTGGTGAAGAAGCAAATGCGCCTTCTGGCCTCCAAGTTGGAAGGTACATCCATGGCAGAATCCTTTGTGGTAAGCAACAAATGAAGCCGCTTAATCTGCAAATTGAATAAGTAATGATACAGGTTATAGCAAGCTAGGAAATCCACAAATACACACCATTTCCTGCAAAAACAAAACAAGCGGTACCTTCTTCCAATTTTCTTGTGCTGTTCTTTCGTCAATAGGAAAACTAATAGCCCCAGCAGATGCAAATAGGGGCCCTTTTCCTGCTCAAGTCGAGTAATTTCCTTTTGCCTGGACAACAAATAAATAAATTTGCGTTGTAAGGGTATCGCCGGATGAAATAAATTCAAGATTGCACCAAGATGCCAGACCCGTATATGATCTTTCATCATTATGTCTCGTGTGACTAATTCAAACATATCTTGGAAAAGATGAACGACTTTGTTGACACCTAAATTTTGGCGACCCATTTAGACATTTAAAAATTAGGGGTTAATTTTATCCCTGAAAAATAAAATCACATGGCATATAGTTTAGGAACATTTTTGTTTATTTTATTGGACCGACGGCGAGTGCAAAATTTTTCACATATTCCGTTCGATTCTTCACACATTTATGGATTTTCGAACAAAAAGGAAAATTTTGGATATAATATGTGAAAATACAAAAGGGGAATATTGCACAAGGTGGATATATTTCAATGATATATTTAGGGGTATCATGCGCGAACAAAAAAAAAGGAAAAATATATACCGTAGAGATACATTTTTTAGACCTATATAATACCTCGCGTGCAATTTGTTTGGAAAGGCCACACATATCAATCCACATGGCCATACAAACGGGGGCTTCTCTAAAAAAAAAAATTGAGAGAAAAAGGGAGAAGGAGAAGAAAATTTCTTCTGCAGAAAGTGCAAAAGGAAAAACTGCAAAAAAAAAAAAAGAAAAAGTCAGAACGTGAGAGAAAGAGTAGGAGAGAAAAGAGAAAGTAAAAACAGTAAAGGTTGATTTGACCTTTACTGTTCATCATCTTCCCAAATCCACTCCTCACCCGCGCGCTGCAACTCGCGGAGACCCGACGCCGGAGCTCCGACGAAGCCCGCCGCTCCTGACGATCGCCGAGCGCCACCCACCACTGCACCACCGCCGCTCCTGACCTCGCACCGCGCCCCGACGACCGCGCTCTCACCTTCGCCGACGCCGCGCCGCTGCAACACCCCTGCTCTGCCCGCGACGCCGCCCATTGATCTCCAAGCTCCGCCGCGCCTCCGCCAGACGCCGTCGCTGCCCCGCCTGACGCCAAGTGTCGCCCAGCCCGCGCATCTGCTCGGAGCCCGACGCCCCGCGTCTCTGCAACCCGCGACCAGCGCCGAGCACGGCCCAGCCAACGCCTGCAACTCCGGATCCGCTGCCCGACGTCGCCGGAGCCAGCACCGTCGCTGCTCGCCTCAGCCCAACGCACCCCAGCCGGAGCCGCGCCACGGCGACACCAGCCACCTCCGCGACCCGAGCGCCCCAACTCCACCTCAGCCCGTGCCGATCTGCTCGACGCCGCTGGTCGCCGCGCCAAGCACCTGCAACGTCGGCACCATCCCTGCTGCTGCACCACCAGAGCCCGACGCCTCCGCCTTGCCTCGCGCGACCCGCAAGCCCCTCGCCGCCGACGTGCCGCTCCCGGTGCCTCGCCGGACCTCCGGTCAGCCATCCTTGGCTGGACCCCACGGCTGCCAAGCCCAAAAAAAACAAGAGAAAACACATTAGGTAGTTTTCTTTAGTTTATTTTATTTAATTTATTTTACTTTTATCTTGTTTTTTTAGTATAATTAGTCTTTAGTATATGATTGGAAATTCAACATATTACCGGATTCGTGACCGCGCCATGATTTTTTATTTCATCTATAAGGCCTTAGATGAAATAATTAATTAAATGCGAATAAAATTGATATTTTGATCTTTAAGGCTTAAGATCAATTTATTGATTTTATTAGCGAAATATTGTCTCTTGATCCGAACGATGTGCGATATTTCGATGATTTTGAATGAATTGTCTCGTCTTAATTGCCTAGTTTATCTCGAGATATGTTTGAATTAGAATATTGCATGTCTTAGGGTTTACATGTTTAGAATAGGAATTTTATTTAAAAAATAAAAAAAAAAAATCAATTTAGGGTTAGCTTCATTTAGATGCATGTCATTTAGGATTGTTATTAGACCCATTTAATTAGAAATTGCATGACATTAGAATTAGGTCATTTTGTTAATATTGCATTGCATATTGCATGATTCTTATTAATTAAGTGAAAAATAAAAAAGAAATTGCGTGGTAATTAGAAATCATATCTAGGGTTGTTGATGTGGTTTTTAACTTAACATTGCGTATGCTTTCGTTGTTTTGAGGTAAGTTTTTGCAATTTATTTATTGTTTATCTCGGGTGTTAAATTAGTGGATTGCGCACTCGCATGATCACCTCACATGTTAGGAAAATAGATTTAAAATCAATTTAAGCCGCCCGCAAAAACATTTTTTGAAAATAAAATAATGGTACCGAAAGGGCAAGTTAGAGAAATCCCATTACTTTACTTGGGTTTCTAGTGATTAAAAAAATCAATTGCATGCTAAAGTCAAGTCCCCGTACCCATTAGTCTCGCGGTTCGTAGGAGTAAAGTGAAACTCCCATTACTTTACTTGGGTTTCTAATCGACCCACCAAAAAATAGATTAGTGGCGACTCCGATTAAAAATCAATTGCATGCTAAAAACATGAACCTAAGTCGCGACTGGTATGGGCTTGGGAGAGCCCGAGTTAAGTTTAGGCTTAACAATCCATTAGCCAAACCCTAGGTGGTTCAAACCCGAAAAAATTGGTCGCGACAGCTTGGCGACTCCACTGGGGACTTGTGTTAAAACGCTTAGTGGACTTAGGCCAATTTTCTTCTTTTTGAAAAATGTTTTTGTTTGGCAGCAAGGATTCCAGGTATGTCCCTAACATTTAGGTGTTAAATGTTTTTGCAGATTGGGAGGTATAAGGGGAGTAGTGATTGCTAACATTTGTCTTGCAGTGTTGGAGTTGGGGATGAATGTTTTAAATTCAAGTTATTGAAGTGATGGTTGATCTAAATTGTTGTGCATGCTTTGCATTTTTCACTACACTTTTGCACACACAACCCGCCGCTGGACCTGGGCCGCACTAGGACACTTAGGATGGTATTGAGTTGGATACGACTTCGACTACGAGGCCGCATAGTAGAGGTTGCTCAACTCAATTCCAAAAGCTTTTTCTTGGTGTCAAAAATGTTTACCTCTGCTCGTGGGGCTGCGTTGCATTGGGGTATCATTTTTTACTAAGCCGAAGTTAGGAGGACTTGACATAGAATGCGAGGCTGCAACTAGTCATCCCACCCTGCTAACTTCACTTTGCTAAGCTTGTCTAGAGTAGAAATCGAACCTCACATCTCATGCGCATGTTTATGTGATTGCCATTGATTCTCCTTGGTGAAGTAAGTGTTCTTTCCCTATAGCATGCAATTTATTTTCTTGGGTCGGTCCATGACAATCTAGGTCAATCATTGATTTGATTCATTTGTCAATTAGAAATGAAATGAGAAATTGCTAGGGAATGATGCATTTAAAAAAAAAAACATTGGAGAATTTGTTTTTACATCATGTCTAGAAAATTTGGTTTTACTAGGATATCCATTTTTAGGAAATTCCCTTCTTGCATAGACTTTTCATGAATAAATGAAAAAACAAATGAAAAAAATAGAAAAATCGATTAGATCATTGTCATGGATTGACTCTCCATTTACACCTCATGCTTACATGTTCCCGTTTATTCCTTTAGGTAATTATGGGGCACTCCCGCTCACCCATCCGTACACGGTTGAAAGCTAAAATGGCAGATCGAAACGATGTACCGGACCGTATCATTGACAATATGAACAAGCGAATTGCACACCACCAAAGTCAAGTCGATGAATTGTCTGCTACCGTGACTTTTCTCATCAAACAAAAGGGCTGCGATGACATAGGTACTCTATCTTCAATGAGAAACTGCGACTCGAAGAAGAAAGTCAAAAAAACTTTTGAATCGTCTCATTTTCCCGAGGTAGTTGAATTTGATGCCACCATGAAGAGACTAGTGACTTATCTCTAACCTGGAGGGTTCGCATCACAAGATCAAGGAGGGTGAAGAACTCAAGCACACATGATTCATGATCCTAAGTAGTTTGCTTTCCTTATTTAGGGGCATGTTCAATTGCACCTTCCCCGTGTGGGAATTCTTATTGCTTTTTAAGGATTGATAAAAATTTCTTCTGTTTTGCTTTAGTGCTTAAATATCACATTTTTCATTCAAATAAATGTAATTTGATTGACGAATATCAATAAAATTACAAGTTTTGTTTTGAGGACATGATGGGGTATGCCAAACCAGCCCGATGACGATATCCAACAATGAAAAGAAAATATCATCCAAGGAGAAATTCTGAGGACTGGGCTTCTTCATGCTTCCTCATCCAAAAAAGAATAAATAAAAAAATCATTTTTCAAACCATTTCCAAAAACATGCCTTAGATTAGCCCTATTTAATTTTCTGACTCATTTACTTCATGTTTTCAGAGCATTACTTTCTTGACCCGATAAGAAAGCATCTGAAAAAGGCACATTAGGCCAAACAAAGTCTATTCCATTTCCATGCTTGACGGAATTTTCATTCTCGCCCATTAAATGAGGGGCAAGTTAAAAGAGGATCATCCATCTTTGGTGAAAGAGGTACATCTCGTCTTTGAACATAAATAATTTTGGGAGATGATGCTTTGTTCTTTTCCTTGTAGATGACGAATTGGGGGCACTACAGATTCTAGTAGTGACATGACCGAGACAAAATCTCGATCCGAGCCAAAATGGTTGTGCAATTTGAATTTACTTTGAGTTGCATAGTATCCTATTCATGCACGTTCTCTTGTGCAGGGGCAAAAGCAAGAATGGAGCATTCATCAAATTAAAAAGCGGATTTTCAATCCCGGACATCCATTGCCGAGACAATCCCTTCATGGGACAATTCCTTGAATGAATGCTTAAAACCATGTTTTGAGTGCAATAAATTGTTTGTTTTGAAGTCACAAACACTTTTCATGCTTAAAGTTGCTGGACTCTTTTGAAAAGAAAATTTTCATATTGATTTAGCTCGCCAATTTCATGTGGAGATTTGTCAAGATAGACAATTTAATGGAGTGACATCAATGCTTAAGAATGCCGAATGAGACGTGTCAAGTATGATGAAAGGCAAGCCTTATCCTATACACAGTCCCCTACTTATACACTTGTGAGATGAGTGTAAAAAGTTCCATATCCGCAAGGTAAAGAGTTCTCTCGCAAAGGTACGATGACCGAAGTGATGAGAGGCATTATTTCTCTATCTCAAACACAACAGGTGATCCATTGCTTAACTTCTTTGAGCCCCATACACTTGTGGAGATTTTTTTCAAATTATCCCTGTCAAGAACCACCCCACACTAGGGCAAATTGGAGGTAAGACGATACCATAAGGTGAAGAAAATGGATTGAAATTTTCTTGCTCTCACTTGCATCAATCTTCTAGTCATGCTATTACATTGAATTCATATGGTAATTTAAGTGCCTTAGGATGACAAAGAGTATTTCTTTCTCTATCTTACACACTTATATCCTTTGCATAGCCCATTTGAGCCTATGAATTCATTTCACATTAAACCCAATTGGTGATCATCCCCACACCGGGGCAAGGCAAAAAGGCAGATGAAGACTCTTGAAACGTTCGAGTGTCATTCAAAGTGCAATTGCTTGACGCATGCATTGTACGCAAGAATTGAATTCAAAATAGAACTAAGGGGCATGAAAAAGCAGGGTGCCTGGTAAAAGCAAGGCCGATGCCCATGAAAAAAATGTAAAAAATGAATAAGAACTAGGGGCATGAAAAAGCGGTGTGCCTGGTAAAAGCAAGGCCAATGCCCATAGATGAAAAAGAGAGTCAAGATAAGGTGACCACTGTCAATTGCAAGAATTGAATCCCGATGGAGCAATACTCAAAGAACTCAAAAGTTGAGTTTTTACAATCAATGGGGCATTTCATGAAGACAATCCCAATATTGAAAAAAGAAAACCGTGGCAATGCCAAGATGATCACCAACTCTCACCATTCACACACATTTTGAGCCTAATGATCCTTTCATTTCTCAACCCATGAACCCAGCCTACGTTACGTCCCTCACAAAGTCTCTTCAGATTATGGCACTTAAATTAACGTAGGAGTTCATATGTTTATAAGCATCGCTCGAAGAAGTGCGAGCAATATTATTTCTTTTTCATTTTGCAGGGTTCTTGACTTGTAAACCCGGAGATGATTACAAAATTGTTCTTTCAATTGCCTTGACTCAAAGAGTCCCTTTGCTAAGCCATTGACCAAGCCCATATTATGGTCCCTATTAAAGACCTCTCAGATTGGTAAGATCGTACCACTTGCGAGAATACTTGGATCCTTGTCAATATGATGATGAGATTGAGTGATTCTCACAAAATAGCTATTCTAAACGAGAGTGAGTGAAAGTCCTTTTTAACTAAAAGTCTCTCATTTAGCATTTTTAAGAAATCCATGTCGTTGTCTTGAATGATAATTCTCTCTAGTGGAAATTTGGGTGATGCAAAGGTCATTATGCATGAACCCCGATTGAGTTGATGAAAACCTCACTAAATTTTGAAATGTGCATTTTAGAGTAGCTCAAATTGTCTATCTCTTTGATAAATGCATATCAGTTTTTGCTTTAAATCATGTCTAACAAGTAATTCAAGTTCCTTTCAGAATGTTTCATGATATTAGGAGATGAGAAACCTCCACCATGAGGTGAAAGACCTCCACAGGGATATCCAAATTCCAAAAGACATATCCCCAAGAATCGAGATATCATCGAGTAAGTATATCTCTACCATACTCTAAAATACTTGTCATTGTGCAGGTATTCTCTCTCAAGTACATCGACACTTGACTTGGTCAAGCTGTCCAGTTATATCGACCTGGCGTGCTTTTGTAGCCCAGAGTCCATTTTATCGAACCGGCATGCTTCCATAGCCCGGATTTCTCTTATCAACCTGGCGTGCTTTCGTAGCCTGAGTCCATTTTATCGAACCGGCGTGCTTCCGTAACCCGGATTTCTTTATTGACATGGCGTGCTTTCATAGCCCAGAGTCTCTTTTTATTGACCCGGCGTGCTTTTGTAGCCCGGTGTTCATTTTATCAACCTGGCGTGCTTTTGTAGCCCAGAGTCCTTTTCACCGACACTCAATGGAGTTGTCCCCCCAAAGATTTTTCCTCCAGATTCAATCTGATTAAGGCGACCGAAGAATGGTTCGGGTCCTGGTCGGATGATTTCGTAGCAAGGCAAGGCGACCGAAGAATGGTTCGGGTCCTAGCCAAGCAAAACCTCGCCTAGGCGACCGTAGAATGGTACGGGTCCTAGACAACATTTATTGCTCTAACAAAGCGACCGTAGAATGGTACGGGTCTTGGAAAAGCAATTTCCTCATTCATGCGACCGTAGAATGGTACGGGTCCTGGAAAAATAATTTTCTTCGTTGAGGCGACCGTAGAATGGTTCGGGTCCTTGACAACACCTATTCTTTATTCAGGCGACCGTAGAATGGTACGGGTCCTGGAAAATGAATCCTCGTTTAGGCGACCGTAGAATGGTACGGGTCCTAGACAAAACCTTTCTGTCATACTGGGCGACCGTAGAATGGTACGGGTCCTAGGAAAGCAGTTCCTTACAAAACCTTTCTGCCGTATTGGGCGACCGTAGAATGGTACGGGTCCTGAGAAAGCAACTCCTTTCTGCCATACTAGGCGACCGTAGAATGGTACGGGTCCTAGGAAAGCAGCATCTTCACAAAGTCATGTTACTATTCTAGGCGACCGTAGAATGGTACGAGTCCTGGACGGGTAACATTCACTACCTCGAATTACTTTATCCTCCTTGAAGGTAAGTTATTCCAAGTAGGTTCCTTTATCATTTGCATTAGCATTTCCGTGCATCATATGAATTGCATTTAAAAAAAAAAAAATCACTCAGTGAATGAGCGCATGGTCAAAATTTAGGTCTCAATTTGTATTTGAAAGCAACCTCTACGAGCTCACCTTCAAAGAGGGGCAATTGTGACACCTAAATTTTGGCGACCCATTTAGACATTTAAAAATTATGGGTTAATTTTATCCCTGAAAAATAAAATCACATGGCATATAGTTTAGGAACATTTTTGTTTATTTTATTGGACCGACGGCGAGTGCAAAATTTTTCACATATTCCGTTCGATTCTTCACACATTTATGGATTTTCGAACAAAAAGGAAAATTTTGGATATAATATGTGAAAAATACAAAAGGGAATATTGCACAAGGTGGATATATTTCAATGATATATTTAGGGGTATCATGCGCGAACAAAAAAGGAAAAAATATATGCCGTAGAGATACATTTTTTAGACCTATATAATACCTCGCGTGCAATTTGTTTGGAGAGGCCACACATATCAATCCACATGGCCATACAAACGGGGGCTTCTCTAAAAAAAATTGAGAGAAAAAAGGGAGAAGGAGAAGAAAATTTCTTCTGCAGAAAGTGCAAAAGGAAAAACTGCAAAAAAAACAAAAGAAAAAGTCAGAACGTGAGAGAAAGAGTAGGAGAGAAAAGAGAAAAGTAAAAACAGTAAAGGTTGATTTGACCTTTACTGTTCATCATCTTCCCAAATCCACTCCTCACCCGCGCGCTGCAACTCGCGGAGACCCGACGCCGGAGCTCCGACGAAGCCCGCCGCTCCTGACGATCGCCGAGCGCCACCCACCACTGCACCACCGCCGCTCCTGACCTCGCACCGCGCCCCGACGACCGCGCTCACCTTCGCCGACGCCGCGCCGCTGCAACACCCCTGCTCTGCCCGCGACGCCGCCCATTGATCTCCAAGCTCCGTCGCGCCTCCGCCAGACGCCGTCGCTGCCCGCCTGACGCCAAGTGTCGCCCAGCCCGCGCATCTGCTCGGAGCCCGACGCCCCGCGTCTCTGCAACCCGCGACCAGCGCCGAGCACGGCCCAGCCAACGCCTGCAACTCCGGATCCGCTGCCCGACGTCGCCGGAGCCAGCACCGTCGCTGCTCGCCTCAGCCCAACGCACCCCAGCCGGAGCCGCGCCACGGCGACACCAGCCACCTCCGCGACCCGAGCGCCCCAACTCCACCTCAGCCCGTGCCGATCTGCTCGACGCCGCTGGTCGCCGCGCCAAGCACCTGCAACGTCGGCACCATCCCTGCTGCTGCACCACCAGAGCCCGACGCCTCCGCCTTGCCTCGCGCGACCCGCAAGCCCCTCGCCGCCGACGTGCCGCTCCCGGTGCCTCGCCGGACCTCCGGTCAGCCATCCTTGGCTGGACCCCACGGCTGCCAAGCCCAATAAAAAAAAAACAAGAGAAAACACATTAGGTAGTTTTCTTTAGTTTATTTTATTTAATTTATTTTACTTTTATCTTGTTTTTTTAGTATAATTAGTCTTTAGTATATGATTGGAAATTCAACATATTACCGGATTCGTGACCGCGCCATGATTTTTTATTTCATCTATAAGGCCTTAGATGAAATAATTAATTAAGCGGGAATAAAATTGATATTTTGATCTTTAAGGCTTAAGATCAATTTATTGATTTTATTAGCGAAATATTGTCTCTTGATCCGAACGATGTGCGATATTTCGATGATTTTGAATGAATTGTCTCGTCTTAATTGCCTAGTTTATCTCGAGATATGTTTGAATTAGAATATTGCATGTCTTAGGGTTTACATGTTTAGAATAGGAATTTTATTTAAAAAATAAAAAAAAAATCAATTTAGGGTTAGCTTCATTTAGATGCATGTCATTTAGGGATTGTTATTAGACCCATTTAATTAGAAATTGCATGACATTAGAATTAGGTCATTTTGTTAATATTGCATTGCATATTGCATGATTCTTATTAATTAAGTGAAAAATAAAAAAAAAAATTGCGTGGTAATTAGAAATCATATCTAGGGTTGTTGATGTGGTTTTTAACTTAACATTGCGATGCTTTCGTTGTTTTGAGGTAAGTTTTTGCAATTTATTTATTGTTTATCCGGGTGTTAAATTAGTGGATTGCGCACTCGCATGATCACCTCACATGTTAGGAAAATAGATTTAAAATCAATTTAAGCTGCCCGCAAAACATTTTTTGAAAATAAAATAATGGTACCGAAAGGGCATTAGAGAAATCTAGTGGCGTCCCCGCACTAGTCTCTGATTCGTAGGAGTAAAGTGAAACTCCCATTACTTTACTTGGGTTTCTAATCGACCCACCAAAAATAGATTAGTGGCGACTCCGATTAAAAAATCAATTGCATGCTAAAAACATGAACCTAAGTCGCGAATTGGTATGGGCTTGGGAGAGCCCGAGTTAAGTTTAGGCTTAACAATCCATTAGCCAAACCCTAGGTGGTTCAAACCCGAAAAATTGGTCGCGATGCTGCTTCATCGCTATCCCGTGCATTATTGCCTGACTGCAAATAAGCAAAATAAAAACAAAAAAATGATTATCAAATAGTCAACCCTAAATTAACCAAAAGTATTGAAAATATACAAAGAGAATATAATCATTACCAATAATTTGATGAGCTGAACAAAGAGATCATGCAGGCTTGGAAGAGCACTCATCTTCAATGTACTAGTCAGATCGTGCCTTTCTACATGTCTTTCAACTTGCTCGAAGATCTTGTCAATAAGCCTGGGACGCAGCAATGGAGATCCAGACAGGGCAAATTAGAACCACTAGGTTTTGGTCGTCCTACAAAGGTTTATAGAACAGGTGACAAGAAATGTTGCAAATCAGACTTACTTTTTCTCACGTCCTTGAACCAAAATGTTAATGATGCTTCTAAACTGAGCATAGCATTCACGAATAGCACTAGACATGTAGTTATCGGTCTCTATTCTCTTCCTGAGTTCCTGGTCCTTACTATTGCTGTCTTTGGCCATGTCTAGTGCCATAGGTATCTGGATAATATGTAAAGCAGATGTTAGGAGGAGAACTCGAATGCATAATTAGATATCGGTGAACCAACCTTGCTGGCTAGTAAAAATGGAGGCCATTGGATAATGTCTTTAAGTTCTCTGTCAGCCTGATACGGCATAAGCAGAAGGTCCTTCTCCCTGGAAAAAGCAACAGAGAAGCAATTAAATTTCAATTACTAATTAAAGTAAATGTTGAATTGTTGATCCAATTTCTAGAAACTTCAAGATTGATATTAGCTAGAAAAGACAAGAAAAATCCTTAAAAAAGAACATCTAGCTTAGGCGGCAAAGAAAAGTTTAGAAACACAAATGTAGAAGTCTCTAGAAGAAGAGTGGCTAAACTACAATATATAATTTCCTAGATGAAGCTTACGTGGACAGTATTCTACAGAAATCTAGAATGTTGTACTTAGTTGGTGGAGCACCCTATAAATAGGAGGGGGAGCGTAGTATACCAACAAAAGGTAATCAAGCTCCTCCCCATCCATTTGTACTACAATAAATAAAAGTTCATTTTTGTTCCCTTGTACTTCTCTTCCACTCTCTTTTACACATTCCTATTATTACTTTGCCCTTGCCCACTTTGTTCTTAGTTCTTTTGCTCTCTTGATAATTCACATACAAAACACCCCTTGCACACACATTAACACACGATTCCGCAAACACCAACAGAGTGTTTTAGGCGAATGATCTGTTACTAGAAGAGATGGCAACAGAGTCCAGCAAAAAAATTATTGAAGATGATAATAATAAGATATTCTAAGAACCAAAGACCTGTCGCTAATAAGATCTTCTTCTCTGAAGCTGATAATTATTGTATTCCATAATCGAGCAAATTTTGCTTTGCCCTCTTCGTTTGATTGGGCCTGTCAACAAAGCCAGATAAACGACATAAATACTGCTGCTGAATTCTCTCAACGACTATTGAGGTCAATCATTTTGAATGAAAAAAAAAAAAAAAAAAAACCATCCGGAAGTGCAGAAACCTCAACCTCCTTTTGCGATTAAATGGACATTGAAAGCATCCGGCAAAGATTGGAAACGAGATCTAAGCATTCCCAATGTCCGTACCTAGGGATTTCAAGTAACAAGGAAATGAAAGACGGAAGAAAATTAGTAAAACCCAACTAAGGATTTCTCTGCAATGTTACCTACAGCAACTTGAGGAGTAAAAAACAAATGATAATGCTGTTAAAAGGGACTCATGTTTAAGTCTTAGCCGACTATATTTGCATGTATGTGCAGAGGGTAACCAGACGTATGCATATAAACGGTTACCAGGTAATCAAGAAACATGCAGATCCAGAAATGTCAAATGAAGACAGAAAATGCAATTCAAAAGGACAAAAACACATCAATCCACTATTTGGGGTGCGTTATCAGAAAGATATCCACTATCCAAGTTCACAACAGTGCACTCCATACAATGTACAGATTAAGCAGCATACCACCAGATGTAGAAGACATCTCTATATATACTTGGTAGAGATTGAAACTAACTTGACACGAGCTAAGAAGCCTGTTGTGAAGCTAGCAAATATTGTTAGTAATAAAGTAACTGAATTAAGGAGAACGTTGCCCTAATTCCTGCTGGTGACATCTAGATTTCGGCTTTCACGATAGACAATATTGTTCTTTCTGTTGTCCTCGGTCATACCAGGGAGGATGCACTCTCATAGAAAATGCACGAATCCAAGCCATTGAAAAGTAAAGATCATTGCTAGTAGGTTCTACGAAAACTGTTAGAGGTCAAAGAACCAGCTTGAAACTTCTCATAATGACTTTAGTGTAATTCCCACGAAAAAAAAAAATACATAATACAAGCGGAACAAACCCATAAGAACCACTATTTGACATTTTCCAGTTACCTCTCCGAGCCCACGAATGACACCACAAAATCCTCCACATAACGTGGAGAATATTGCATACCATATTTGAGTATCCATAAAGTAGACCTAAAGAGAAAATAACTATATCAAAAAGCGGTAGACACATAAGCTTAAGCAAGAGTTACAACAGTATGCCCAAAGGAAAGACCTAGTATAGCATGTACCAGGATAACCGGAGCCCATAGGGCAATCACGACACCAATATTGTTTTCTGCTGCAAAGTTAAAGTATGTATAAAGACAGATTCTTGATTCGAGTTAACAAGTATTTACCCAACATGGTAATATTCAGCTTCATTACCTCGTGGAAAGAATTCGTGCCACTGGAAATTTGTTACCCGAACACTCATTATAGCTTTTGTAAGACCCACCAAAGGCTTTATCTGTGACTCATTTGAAAGGGCAACAACATGCTTTGTCAGGAATTTATACTAGTAGCAGCCATTAAAATTAGTTGCAAATATTATCTTGAGTCCTCAGGCCACAAAAAGAAGAAAATGTCAAGAGTTTGCATTACAGCGTGTGCAGACTCCATTTAGTGCTGTCAAAGATTTTACCACGGGGCTTTAATTGCAAGAAAAGATTTCCTGATTTTTTTTTTTTTTTTTTTTTGCCCTAGATGTGCTTGCTAAGTACCCCAGAAAAAGTTTAACGACGGAACACTACTTAACATACCTCTATGTAATAGCTGAATGCCAACTTTGTAATCATCAGAAGAACCCAGAATAACGTGTACCTAGCACAAAGGTGCCACTCCGTAAAAGTCAGACTTTGGCCAAGAAAAAAGTAGGTAGCAAGTGTACGTCTTTCAAGAAAGAATTCTTACTTGAAGAGACAGAACGTGCTTTCATGCATTCCCCTCCCAACATAGAGCCGAGGCTGCCATTCATGAGGTTACCATTAGAGCCAGACACACAACAAACTGTGAATAGGATTATCCGGCATTTGCACAAGCAACTAAATTCTTGTTTCAGCATGTAATACCTGTGACCACCACATCATGAGCATCACAATCTTATAATTCGACCTCTCCAGGGATCGACGGATCAAAGGGAAGAGAAACAACAGTGCAGCGAGCATATTTGGAGAGAGGTAAATCACAACAGCTAAGACAAACAAGGAAGGTGAATTTGAACCATTGCCAAACCAGCTTTTAATGGTTTGAGCCAAACCAGGAGCATTTGCCCATGTATAAGCATATGTTACTGGCAGAATGATAACCCAAACAGCAGCCAAAACAACCTTCAAGATATATCTCAGCTTTACAAACGAAGTCATGCTCCATTGTGCTTTCCAGCTGAGAATTACATCAAGCACAGCTGCACCAAAAAAAAAAAAAAATGCAATAAGATTATTCTTCCATGTTAATATCCTGTAGGAATTTTGAATATAACAAAACTGCGTCCTAAAAGCACTTAAACACATTTATAGCAGGTGTACCGTTAATTCCACATGAGCAACAAAATTTTATACGCTAATTGGTACTTATCTTAATTATCAAAAAAAAAAATCCGATAAGCTCTTAAACACAATTACAGCAGGTGTACCATTAATTCCATATGAGCAACAATTTTATACACTAATTGCTACTTATCTAAACAAAAAAAATTATCGAAAAACCAGGTGTACTTTTAAATGGCTATACATTTGATCTTCACATGAGTAGCTGTTAAAAAATGATCCATTTTTGGAAAGATCTAGACTACACCAGACTTAATGGAGAAAGAAAAAATGGCGGCAACAATTTGTCCAAGACAAAGTTGAAGATTCTCGTACGTTGGAGAAATTTCTAGTACATGTGCATGCAAGAAAAAGGCAAGAAAACTCTCAAATGTTAAAGAACTTTCTGGTACGTGGGCAGCAAATAGACAAAAGAAAAAGTAAACAAGTCAACAAAAGCTGTAAAGCTGAGAATAGAAAAATACAGAAAAATGGAGAAGCAACTAGAAGTCCTCAAAGTCGGTTGTGTAAGGTGGTGACACGCCTATAAATAGGGGTTGGGGTGTCTGTTTTAAGTTGTAAAAAAAAAAAAAAAAATACACACATTCCTTCCTTTGTAATAAAAACTTTCATAATAAAAGCTCTGTTTTTTTACCCATTCTCCCTTTGCCATTGTAGTCCTTTTTTATTCACACATAACACTTGCACACACACACGCTTCCACAATAACATCCAACAGCAGCAAAGCATTGGTTAATAAAACACTGGTGATTGCTTCAGTATTCAGTATCAATTTGAGCGTGTATGCACTCTAGAGCATCTCGAGATCTAAATTCATTTATTTGAAATCGTAGAAAGCTTAAATGCACTTAATACACTGAAAAGATTACTGCTAAGAACATGGTTTCAAATGTTTTTATGTTGGGTAATGCTTGCCAGATGCAAAACATCGCTAGTCTTTGCTGTAGAATTGCAAGGACAATGAATAAGATACAGATCATTGTGTGCAAACCAAGTTCAAGGAGCCTAGGAAAGATAAAACCAAAGGAATTTACGCCGGCGGAAGGTTAATCTCTAGTACCTTGCACTAGCTTCAGTATCGGAGCAGTTATAAAGATAGACAACACTTTCTTAAAAACATCAGGAGTAAAGAGAGCATTTGGATCCCCAGAGCCATTCCAAGCAACAATTATCATTGCCTAAAATAAGATCAAAGTCAAATTCAGTCAAATTTTGCGTAGACAAAATCCTAGTGTCCCAAGCACCAAGAAAGCGTAAACGTGAACCTGTAAGCATAGAATAAAGAAGCTCCACATCCGATCAAAGCTTCTGAAAATGTGCCAGAAAGACCGAATCTCAACAAAATTTACTTTCCCAACCCATCGATCTTGACTGGCAGGTATAGAATCCTACATTGTACAAACACAAGAAAATCAAGATTAGCGCATTTAAATTCAACCTGATCTTCATAGCTTCATGAAATGAGAAAACCAGCAATCCTCACTCCCTTACTAATCAAGGAGATCGAAAAGAAAGATTAAGCATACAGTTACGCTAGCACAGAGAAAAGTGAGGCGGCAGGATGCAACCCAACCCCCCTTTTCCCAAACACAATAAATAAATAAAGATAAGTTAATAAACAAGGCCTTCACAACAAGACTTAAATATATAAGCTATTAAAGTACATGTGATTACTTGATTATGGGAAAAAATGCAGGATTTTATCATAGCTTTAGACCGTCAATCTTAATGTTCCTTAAGTACTACATTTATCATAGTTCTTGAAGGAAGTGCTGATTGTTATATTGGGTGCGTCCATGAAGGATGGATCACTCTGTTAAATAGGGGAGCGTGGGGGTAGGGATATAAAGTGCAGAACGCAAGGGTGGGATGATTTCAAAGAAATTTCCAGTTAGTGTGGGCAACGGCCACAAATTTTGCCAAAGACTGATAGATGTTGTGGATATGCTGCCTTAAAAGGTATGTTGGTTCACTTGTTAAACGTAGAAACTAGCAAGCACGCTAAGTGGCTGATGGCAGGAAGGCCGGGAATGGAAAAATGGTTTAACAGATTGACTTCATACGTCAGGCTCAAGACGGGGAGTTAGAAGCTTTTATATAATTTCTTTGAGCTCTACACGATGACGCTAGACGTGGGAAAGGATGACCGCCATTAAAAATCAGTTCAAGATGAACTTTGGGCTCGGAAGGCTTTCAATTCATTCTATTTACACCCAAAAAAGTTGACCTGCTCTCCATAATCGACATGAAGTCAATTTGCTTGGATATGGAGCTTGGTGATGAGACCGCTAGGGTTATCGGCAAGTCATGTGACAATCACCGAATGCTACATAATGTAGACTATAAATGATGATTATTAATGACCATGAGATATAACTATTGATGCACAATGGCGAGTGGTTGACGAATATCTCCTTTCAATGACAAAACTAAAATATAGCCAGTGTCACTGTTAATTTGGTTGAGTGTTGGACATGGGGAAAAGAAGAAAGGAGATCGAGTGAAATGTCAATTAAAGGCATGGATATCGAAATATGGTGGCGCAGTCCAATGGCACTTCAAGAATTGTAAGCGTTTGTTGATAAGATTGATGTGTGCATGTAAAGCCTAGAATCAAGTAGATGCAGTTGTAACTGCATTTAGAGTATTATCTGTCTATAAACAGTTATGTTTCATAGACTATAAAAAGGCGATAATTATTGGAGGGCTTCACTATCATCGTGAACACATATTCCTGATATACTTTTTCAGATAATTAATGTTAATATCTTTTCAATTTCCATAATGTGCAGTCTTTTACTTTTAAATTTATTGTTCTTCTTTCTTCGTTAAATCACTACTGAACCATCTCATAGAAAACCAAAAATCAACTTTCTGGTGAAAGATTTTTTACTATTTGGGTCAATTCCCAATTTTGGCGAAACACATGCGTAGGAAAGACAAAAGTTGTCAAGACGATTCCTCCCCTGTCTCTCGGTTCATTTGGAAAGCAAGAAAGAAAAAAGAGGGCACTTCGATGAGATGAATCCTAACGGGATTCTTTCAGAGATCAGTGGCTTTACACTTTCACTTAGGAAGTTGTTCTGTACGCTGGGAAAATACAATGCAATTTCAGATTTATAGCTTGTTGGAGATGATAAAAGCATTCTCTTCATAATTTTTGCAAATGCGTGGCTTCCCTTAGGAAGTTGTTCTGTACACAAGCGGAAACCCTTGGTACCTTCTTTGATAAAATTCTAGTCATCCTTCAAAATAGGGGGTCATCCTTCAAAATAGGGGCATTCTTAATTTTCGTTAATGGTGCATATGTTGGCATATATAGAATGTAGCAATATACAAACTTGGGGTGATCGGTTCCCGATCCGATTTTGTTCCACTTAGGAACCAGGAACTAGACTGGAACCGGCCACTTAGCAAAAAAAAATTAAAAAAAAAATACTAGAGTTATTATAAATTTAGGGTTTATTGCTATTTTTAAGAAATTAAAAAATATTTATATATTAAAAAAAAAAAAGTCGGTCCGGTCCAATCTGGACCGGTTCCCCTCCGGAACCGAGAACCGGACTAAAAATCACTCGGTCCATTTTTATGGAACCCAGAATCAAACCGACGCCTCCGAGAACCGGACCAAACCAGCCAGTCCGGTCCGGTCCGGGCAGGTACGATATGCTCATCCCTACAAACAGATTTTGCTTTTAAGCAACCAAAAAAACCTGCAAGGAAAGAAGTAGTATATGTACCTCAGCAGCAGGAACGTGAAAAAAATGGGCCTCCGGCTTCATCGGCCAACCCAACTGGAAACAATCAACTGACCTGTTCAAAGATAGATAGGAGGTTAATATCCCCCCTAAGATGAACGAAGCTTACTGAAAAAAAAAAATGTGAAGTACCAAAAGTATTCATTTAAATCATCATAGTTCCTCCATTGAGAATGCGCTGATCTTCCACGCTTACCCCTTTCCGCTTCCTGGTTAGCAATCAAAGTAGCATAAAAAAAGACCCAAAGCATGAAGAGATAAAGACAAACATGTGTATAAACAGATGTTGTGAAGTACCTTCGCAATCACTTGATAAAATGGAGTAACGACTTTTCTCAAGAAGGCCTCTTCTCCACCTCCATAAGCGGGCTCCATATTTCTTCGACTGACACTATTATCATGGAGCCTTCCATTCACATCGTCAGCCATCTACAAAGATGCACAAGCAAACAGATAATTAGTCAATGAAACACGTTCTCATTACCAACAACAATTTATATCTAAAGATTTTCGTAGATAATGAAAATATCTTTCATTCCTTCATTTTTTGTAAGTGATACAAGCGAGATGTTTTCCAAATCGTTCATTTTCCACAAAACAAAAAGGGCCTTGAGGAATGCCATCAGTTCAGCCACAGCCCACGACAGTTCTCTGCTTCCTTCTAATGTAGGACAATATCCTCCGCATCTGCTTTGCAGAGGAACCATGGAGTAAGTGAACCCCCCCTCTTTCTTAACTAATGATTTAAGCTTTTCTGAAATGTCGACCATTAGACGTCAACAAAATTGAGGTTTAAAAGAAAGCAGGAACAGATAAATCGACAATAACCTTCTAGAGCATGAACAGGATATTAACAGCATAATCCCAAAAAAAAAAACATACACGATGGAAAATATAGCAAAGGCATTCTGGCATGAATCTCAGATTTGCTGCTTCCCCCCAAATTAGAAGATATAGACCAATGTAGAGAAGTTTACGCTGCTGCGCTTTAGTCTCCGGTAAGCTGCATATTTAGAACCAAGGTTGCAGATGAAGAAAGGCACTCTTGATCAGGAATTGGGATTAGATGCATATGTAATCGGTGCAAGTCAAGAATAGAAAAAGACCATTTGATCAATAAAATTTATGCTAACAGGAAAAATTGAAACCATGCTTGAATGACAATTGAAAATGAGTTCTCTGTGGCCCTTTTAATATATTTTCTCTCGTCTTAATTAAACACTAGTCATCGTCATTAGTTTTGCAACTCTTTTGTTATGTTCACTGTGAAAAGGCGTTCTGATGGTGAATTCTTATTCATTACCATCACGTCGAGCTATTAGATTCTGTGGTTTTTCCCCTTTTTATTCAAATGTAAATGTTTCTCTCAACAAGTTCTCAGGTCCTTATAAATTTCCATACTGACACAGATGTGGATCAAAGAAAAGTTCTCTTCGGATCTTTTTCTGTCAAAGATAAGCATCCCAAGTAAGTCCATATTGCCCCATCAGGAGCACCATGTCCGCATACCCATGCATCAATTGATTGTCAAAATTAAGAAGTTACCCATGATTTAAAAGCAAATATGTTTGAGGATGAAATTTAAGAAACAGCACAACCAGACCAAAGTTGGACTTCGCCAGATAAAGTAGCAGAAAAAGCATTACCGAAGATTGCTCTTCTCGTCCAAAAACTTGTACCATTTTTCGTAGTTCTCAAAAAGTTTCTTCATCACTTCTGTGAGTACCTGATCCTGTGACTAATTAAGAAGATAAACAAGCATGTCAGCATAGTGAAATTCCCAAAGGCCATAATCAAGATCGTGTACATAACTACTGTTAGCCAAAACAATAAGGATGAATGAGTACTTTGTCTTAGAAGGGACAATAAATAAACGTTATTACAATCCATGATTGATGCAGCTTATGTTCAAAGTTACATATTATAGAGGTGAGTACTCTGTCTACAAAGGGAAATAGAAATGTTCTGACTACCCATGACTGATGCAGCTCAAGTTAGATATTGATTGGATATAAAGTGGAAAAAGTATGCAGAACCAGAAAAAGGAGGAAAACAGCAGCATCAAGAACCTCAGCTAGCTTTTCATGTCATATTAGACTAGATCCTTCATTCCTTTGTAGCCTATCGTATGCAGCTTATGCTTGAAATCACATATTGATAGGATAAAGTCAATATAAAAACAGCAGAACCAGAATAACAAAGAAAACATCACCAGCCTTAGCTGGCAGTACTTGTCGTGTAAGACTGAATCCTCAATCAGGTAGAATCACAAGCATTGCAATTTTTTGTAGAAAATAATTACATTGCCTAGAATATAGCAAGGAAGGAAGAGAAATGGTTGTCCCAAACTCAAGCCACGGAAAAAGGAACACAGGATGATCTCTCTCAATGCCAAAGACAGTAGAGACGTCTAAATAATGCTTGCACTCTTTTCTACTCGATAAGAAGGCTTCATCAACCATGGGATCAGGCGAAACTTTATGAGATCAATGGGTTTGCCATAGCTCAAAGCTTATCAACATAAGAAATGCTTTCTCATTGTCAAAAGAGAAAAGAATAGAACCAAGCGTAACGGGTGACAGCGAAGCCCACGAGAGCTGACTGGGTGGGGTCACCTTATAATAGGCAGTTAGCCGGTATTCGGTTGAATTAGTTGCATCACTTTATTCTCCAGACAACATAATAGCAGATATCCAAATGATGGAAACCTCCCTCAAACCAATACGAAAACAAATCCAGCAAAAAGACATCGCATGCTGTAGTAATTTACTTGCAAAAGGACCAACAGATGCATTTTCTAGGATGAATATAGCACAAGGCACCTCGGATCTCGGAGATCTCCGAATGTGCACGTTTGCAAGCAATAAAATCAAGTGTTCCCTTTGGTTTGCCACATTATCCTCCTGTAAATAGACAGTCCAATGAACCATAATTAGATGAGAAATGAAAGAAAACTGATAGCAAAGTAAATGGCGTGAGTTGGTTAGTCCACATACCTGAAATCCAAAAATTGCCTGGAGCCAATCTAGAACATCTCCATGCTTCTTCTTTTCATGGCCGTTTGGCCATGGAAGGTCCTCAGTTTTGTGAAGAGCCTTTACAGCAGATTGGATCTACAAAGCAAGAATATTACATACAACAATAGTTTCAGGTACTGCTGAAAAGTAAGGCCGTAGCACCGCATTTCAATGTTTGGAAGGGGATGCAAACCTCAGGATATTTACTAATTGCCTGATTTGCACCAACAGGAACCAGAGGGAGAATGTTGTAAGGAGCATAAATTTGCATATTTTCTTCTACTTTATTCCGTGCCTTCAAAATCTGTACCCACATAAATGTGGACCGATATTACCCGCTGACATATTCTATGGAAAAGAAAGAAGAACCTTTTTGCTAAGTGGAATCAGCGATACAGCTCATTGCACATGCTGTCAGCTAAGAGAAGATTCAGATAATACGACAGAGGTCTCATTCGAATCAGCCTACCGATCATGTAATAAGTTCAAGAAATGTGCGAAGGTTTACCTCCTTTTCAATTTTAATGGATAGCGTGGTATAAACAGCTTCCAACACTTCAAAGAGTACAACACCAGTTATGCAAGCCTTGGAAAGCTGTGCACTGTATTTGAGACCATGTTAACAGCTGAAAACTAGGAAGGTAATAGCATATTTTCCAACACATTATGTAAAGTAACTCTATGAACATACCGATGAGCTTTATCAGCAGCATTTTGCAAAGGTTTAATTTTTCCTCTATAGTAATCCTGATAAAAACTCTTCATTTCACTTGCATCACTTTTTTTAGCCAATACCTTCAAGGTTGGATCGTTGGCCTGGAAATGAATAGAAACTTTTCAGAAATTCATGGGAAAAGAAGGTACCTTCAAATGGACCGAGCATGGAAAGAGAAAAACAGAAAAGATCAAAAAGAAGTTTTAACTCTGAAGACTTAAGATACCTACATAGTTTCACCGTATGTTTTTTCTTAAAGAAAACAAGAAGCACGAAGCAAGTGGGGACTGGAAATAGTCCTCACTTGCAAGTATCCATCTGTATAACACTGTAGACTCAAAATGCTAATTGAAAGCAATTGAAAGGAATAAGATAACTTCAAAAAATTATATCCGTAGTTACAGCAACGAGCCTGTGTCTTTCCAAACAGAACATCGCTTAAAAAGGGGTGAAAAAAGAGTAATTGCTCCCAATGGAGAAACGGTGCTTTACCTTGCCAATACGCTTAAGGAGAGCAGTCTTAAATTGACGAACATTACGTCCTCTAGAAGTGGGATCCAACTCTTGAGCCTTCTCGAAAGCATAAATTCGACCTACATCATAACAGCCAGCAAACTTAAATACGTATGGAAGCAATAATGAAACAAATTGGCGGAAGTACTCAAAAGACTTTCTCCAATACGAGGTTGCACCTATACGCAAGTAAGCTTGGTTATGCTTAGAGCTCCAAATGAAAATATTCATACGTTTCGAGGTGTTCAATGTAAACGCTCCTCACCGGAAGACATAGTCAGCGATGCTATAAAAGTCAGATCCCAAATGCCGAAAGCCTTACTAAAGTCAACAGTTAGAGCAACAGCTAAAAAGCACTACTTCGAACTCATTGATCGACCAGAAAAAACAGGAACATCTTGGACGTGTATAAACTTAGCATCTTACATGCGTTGGACTAACTAGAAATAGCTGGACATACTCGGAAAGTTCTGAATAATCTGCACATTGATAGCATTACAAACGGAACGTTATAGTTCTTTATGGTGCAAAGTAGTCAGCAGGATGCCGAATTAATTTTTTGGTTCTCCGCACTTAAAGAAGGTTAAACAAACCACTAGTCAAGTTTTGAGTTCCCCATAAAACCATTTAAATAGTCCTCCATAATAAAGAAACGACGGAAACAATTCATCCTTTCTTTGTTTGAAAACAATATATCTTCAGGCTATTTCCCCACAAGACATATAGTAACAGCAACAAAACCACGATGTCACCAAAATGTAATCAGAATAATCATGAACATATTTACCAACTCAGCATCTTAAGTCAGTTAAGAAGGTTAATGTGCGATCAATTTTTTTATAGTACAAAACATTTATACGGTTCCCTATAATAACATTTATACGGTTCCCTATATCTTCAGGTTATTTCCCCACAAGACATAGTAACAGCAACAAAACCACGATGTCACCAAAATGTAATCAGAATAATCATGAACATATTTACCAACTCAGCATCTTAAGTCAGTTAAGAAGGTTAATGTGCGATCAATTTTTTTATAGTACAAAACATTTATACGGTTCCCTATAATAAAGAAACAACGGAAATGTCTATCCACATAATTGACATCTAAATTTTTCACCCAAAATGTCTCATCCGCATTCATGAAAATTGGGGAATTGTGTCCAGTAAAAAAACAATGCATCTTTCCGCATTAGAGCTTTTCATTGCGTTTTCTCACCTTAGTAATCAGAGCCATGGTAGGTCATGATCATTGACCATACATGGAAAACGACTGCCATCGAAGTGGTCGGAGCACGTGAACCCTTTATTTCATATCGAAATTGGACCTTTCTCACTTTCGATCATATTCCGGGCCCTAATTAATCTAATTAAGGCCTAGCTAAAGCCCATTTTGGAACGTAAAAGGCACAGCCATGGGCTACCCATGTGCGAGGCTTGGCCCATGGTTGAACCAGGGAGGGCTCATTGGACACTATATATATATATGTCCAATCATTCTCGTGCTTGGCCGTGCATTACAAGGGCGACAAGTCGTTCCCGACATTCTTTAGACGATCCTAACGTCTATTAATATATATATAGTTTCCATTATTTGGATTCAACATTTTTCATATTTAGAACATGTCATCTCCTAAAATATAAATAATTTCATTTAGGACTTTCCTGCATCTCTTTTACTAGTTTTGTCATATAGCGTTTCAGTCTCATCTGGCATTAGAAGCCTAGGTGATTTCATAGTTGACCTTGCATCCTTTTGTTTTAAGGTTGTCCATCTTTATATAATTATTTTAATTATATGCATAATAAGAAGACTTTGTATTAATTTCATCCTTGCCCAGAGACGGCGAGATCGATACCTCACCAAGGGCGGATGAGGGTCACCCTCGCCGGCTCTTGACTTTGGCTAGTTGCCAAGGCCCGGTGAATGGTTAGAGTAGGAAGAAGAGAAGAAAAAAATAAATTAATTAAATTAAATAATAAAAATAAAAACTAAAATATTAATAAAATTTATCTACGTTAGCATTGGTCATGCGACATAGGACGCTCGCGTTCCATGTTAGTAATTTTCAACCAAAATTACTAAATAGACTCAATTAGCAAAACTAAAAATATTTAGAATTCAATTAGTAAAATCAAAAGATTTATGATTCAATTTGTAAAAATGTAATAGGTTAGGACTTTTTCTAACAATTTTCCCTTCATTCGTGAGAAGCAGCCGGTGTGAACATCAATCATTGGTTCTCCATT
Organism: Eucalyptus grandis; assembly: GCF_016545825.1. Classification (NCBI taxonomy): domain Eukaryota; kingdom Viridiplantae; phylum Streptophyta; class Magnoliopsida; order Myrtales; family Myrtaceae; genus Eucalyptus; species Eucalyptus grandis. The sequence continues at coordinate 8,788,253 of NC_052621.1, forward strand.
TATATTTCGGACAGGTCACCATAACAACAAAATGTAGCTACCCAATCCATGCATAAATAATGAAAATAGGCATGTCTAGTTCCGCAGTTGGAGAAGAAAGAAAAACCCAGCCCGTAAAAATCCAGGAATATGGGAGCTAATTCACATAATAAAAAAACTGTCGAGCTAGAAAAGCCGAACAAGGTGCGAACAGTATAAAAGTTTAAAAAATATATATTAAAGTTAAAGGCGGTATCCACTCACAGAGATAAGCCACTCTAGGTTTGTTGCTCTCGATTTCATCAGCCACACGGAGAATTGGCGCGATCTCCTTAAGCGAAGATGGCACGATCTCACTGCCGACGATGGACTCTCTATGGCTACTGGCAGACGAAGTCGGCATGTTTTGCCACTGCCGCGGTGGCGGCTGGTTGCCTTCTTCTCTAGAGGTCGAAATTTTCTCCCATTGAACCCGAAAAGCTCCTCTTTTCCATGAAAAAGAATTCGAGCATGCTCAGGCATTAAATAACATACTTGAGAGAAAATATTAGGTGCTTGAACAGTGCCAGGTATGGTTTACATAATCCCATTAATCAGTTGCCACGAGTAGACAATTGGGCCACACTCTAATCACCATTCTGTTCTTCTCTTCTTCCTAAAGCCATGAAAGCTCTCTCTTTCCTCGTACTCTCGTAGAGACCCTTTACCACCAGCACAACGCCAGAAGAAACACGCGATGAAGAAGACGACTCCTCTTCGAGCTGGAGCTCACGCATGACATCACCGAAAGCAACTCTGAAGACGAATGGTTAAACGAGAAGAGAAAAACAGACCCGCGGTCTTTCGCGTGGTAAAATGACAGAGAGCTTGTGGTCTGATGGTTCTAGTTCGAAGCGGCTTTTGAAGGACGTGTTGCAGAAGTACTTGAATCTGGGGAAGCCCATGTACGGGGGCGTCTCCAAGAGATACAGTGACCTCGTGAAGTTCCCCTCGGTCGAGTCGCCCCGGCATCGCCAGCACCGTCTCTGGCAATGGCGGGCTCTTTGCCGAGGATGGGGAAGGGACTTCGAGTGAGGCCGAAGCACCCGTCGGGAAGAAGCAAGTTGGCGGCTTTGGCCGCTGTGGATGATGTCGGGCGTGAAGCTCCAGCTCAAAGAAGGAGGCCGAAGCAACTGCTTTGGAGTCGCTGTCAGTGATGTCGCGCGAGATCTCCAGCTCGAAGTAGTCTTCTTCATCCAACCTATGTCCGTTTCGCAGTGCCTTTTGTCAGGCAGTGTGTTGGTCGTCCATTTTCGCGGTGGAGTTGTGGTGGCGGCAATGGTTCTCCACGAGTCTGAGGAAAGAAAGAGCTTCCATGGCATTTGGAAGAAAAATAACAAAACGGTATCCCGCTCTTGATGAAGTCGGAGTAAAGCCCAGTTGTGTACTATTTGGTAAATGCACTTAAGTAAATTCTACGTAGCACTCACTATACAAGCAATCAATATCTTCTCCTACCCTCGAGCATGAGAGAAGAGAGAGAGAGAGAGAGAGAGAGAGAGCACCAGCAAAGAGGAGAGAAATGGCGATTCTGAAGCTGAAAGCCGGATCATGCGAGACGAAGCTTGATCACTGAGCTCCACAGAACAAACTTCAGTTGCTTCTCCAGCTACCAGGAATCCCACAGACCTACTACAAATTGGGTAGTGATTCGCCAAAATCAACTGCGAAAAACCCTTCTGTGCATGAGCAAGAGCAAGAGAGAGCCATGCTGCCTAACGCTACTTAAAGGAGAAGAAAGTAGAGTGCGTGACAAAGACGTCAATAAGACCGTGGTCTTCAGCGTAATTTTCTCCCTCTGTAGCTCCACGAAACTACCGGGCTTGTCACTGTGCACCAGCAGCCTCTTCATTCCATAACGCTTCCTCCTCTTTGTGACGTGTGCGATGACGAGACGGATGACGAGACGGATGACGAGGATATGTGATCTCCACCATGTGCGAGTCAAAAAGCAGCATGTGTGAATTGACCAGCCAAAATGAGCGAGGACGTCTGCGGAGCATTTAACGAGAAACGGCGCGAGCAGACGAAAGAATTATCAAGCTTTAGAAATTCTTCTCGTGGCTGAAGGTGCAGCATTAACTTAAGAATATCTTTTCTTCATTTGTTTATTGATCCTCTTAACTTTTTGCTCCGTCTAAGTTGCTTTCTCCCCTTCCCTGTTTTAGTCGTTGTTAATAATTGAAAAAAGAGGAAGGAAGGGCCCATGTGCAAGAAAGTCTTAGTCTTCTTCCCCTCATTATTGCCTGCACATGCATGCACGGAAGGACAGAAATTTGGTTTACGTCGGTGCTAATAGGACATCATACCACCCGTGGTGGCGGCGTGGTGGTTAAGCTTCGGTTCCTTTCAGGAGAGGTCTGAATTTGAATCCCTACGTCGTCTGTTTTGTTAGAAAGCAACCCACGACTTACCCCGAGCAGAAAGGGTGGTGATGACTTTCCTGCTCCTCCAGAATTTACTCCGCCGCTAAGCGACGCACGGAGATTCCTTGAATACCAAAAAAAAAAAAAAAAGATAGGACATCAAAAGACGAGAGGCGCGCCAAGTTATTTCGATGGCCGAGAGAAGAGAGTGTTCTTCTCGAGGGTTTTTTTTATTATTATTGTAATTATATCCAAGTGTTTTAACCAGCTTAAATTCTTGTGAATAGAATTTGTTTAATTCCTTAAATGGGATTTCTGGTATCAGAGCCTAGAGACACTCAGAGATGCCAGGATGGAAACGTTTCTAACCTAGCCAAGCTGCATTTCTTGAAGGATCCTACCAGGCTGGAGAAGAAGAGGGATTTTAGAAAGCCATGGAGAGATTTTAACAAAGCACACACTTTACTTCAGGGGACTCTGCCCAAAACATTACACCATCTTTGCCTTATATAGGCAATAAGAGGTCACAAAGACACACAGGGACCAAGCTCACGGGTCCGGGAACAACAGGGGCACCGAAAGGGAATTATTCGCACACTATGAATGCGCAGAATCGTACTGTGAACAGACATTCCCTAGCCTAGTGCTACAAGAAAAGTGAACAAAGTGATTTGCTATAGTGAAAATGTACGGACTTAACGGTCTGCGTCCGTCACGAGCATTGTAGCTACACACCGAGTCATCCGAGCTGCCTCCTAGGAGATGTGCTTCATACTTCTTCAAGGGCTTCAAGGTCTTCTGGTGAGAGGATCTGGTTCAATCTTCGTGATGAGGACGCTTGTTCATGAGCCCAATGTGATGCTTCTTCTTCAGCCCAGTTTGTATTTTCATCTTCCTGAAGGTTAGGAATTCTCGGCTGGGGCCAATTGGATGGCTCTGCATAGAAAGATGTGTCCATGCTTTGGAATTGTTCGTAGGGATCTTGGGACAGAGGTCCTCCAAAGCGTGCATAGGGGTCCTGAGTGGACTGGACGATGTCATCTTCGCTTGTCATTTCAGGCTCTTGGGACGATGAGGCTTGTCTGTATTGTTCGAGTGCTTCCTTAACTTCTGGTGCTAGGTCATAATGATACCACGTAGTGAGTGCATTATTCCATATTTCTTCGGGAATGGTCTTGTTTTCCTGGCACAGGATTCTTTGGAGTCCTCGATATTCACTTTCAGAGTCGAAATGGATCTAGGATAAGATCTGTAAATCCGAGCTTCTCGATTGTTCAAGCTAGGTTTATAGGATGTGGTTCCTATTTCTAGTGGTGCATCGAGAATACTGTCATTATTTCGCAGAAATTCCAAGGACGTCGAAAAACAGGATGGTGTGGACTTCGAGGTTTGGCGTTGTCGATCTCAGTTCTCTTTCTAAGTCCCGTTTCCAACATGTAGGAGGGTAGAACCAATTTAGAAATTCTAAAAGATTTCTATCACATTCCTTTCAACGTTTCTTCCGAGCAGAATATCCTTGTGAGGTTAGCAACGAATCTTCTAAGGTTGGGATTTCAAAGCTATCGATACTTATTGGTTAAGTACCATAATAACATTTTGAGCTGTTCAGGAAATCATCTTCCTTCCGCATAAGAGGATGAATGAATGGATAATTAATATTTAACCCGAAAGGATAAAGAATCGAACCTCCATTGAATCGAATAGGTCTCGTGTGGCATTGCCACATGAGGTTCTCCGGTGTTCTCAAAGAAGGCAGCTGCTTCGATTTGCTGAATAATCTCCTGGGGATATTTCCAGCTCTGCGAATCTTTGATGTTCTCAATCTTGTATTTTACTCCATGGTTGAGCATGTGGAAAGCAAGCCGTTTGATGTACATGTTGATCTCGGCTGGTGCCTTTGGCCTTGATAAGAAGTCAAAAGTACATTCTTCTTTCCAGAATATGCTTTGTTTCAAAGGAGTATTTTGAAAACCATTCAGCCCATCTAAGCAGCTTGGGAATTTGGAATCTGTTTTTGTTTAAACTTGGTCATCGAGGAAAGATACCATGTCTAATTCCACCGAAGTGGTGGCCGATGAGATGAAATTCAAATTTTTTGATTCCATTTTTTACGCTAGGATTTCTTTGAAAGTGGAGTGGTAATGCATTTCAGCTTGAGAAAACTTCCCACTTTTATGGGCACATAGGAGTCTCTTACCATCAATTTCTTCAAAAGAACAGCCGCCCAATATTCATCACTCGGCGCGCTTTGAGAATTCTCTTTCTGATGGTATTTGTAATGGTGGGAGATTCTACATAATCTCTTTGAGTTCAGCAACCGCTTTAGTCTCGAGCTTTTCCCAGGTGGGAATTTTTCTTTAGCATGGATTGCAAAGGAATCAGAAGCTTTGCGATATTTGGGACAAACACCCTGAGATAGTTAATTATCCCAAGGAATTGCTGGACTTGCTTTGTTGTGAAGTTATCCTGAGGAAACTTCAGTAATTCTTGGGCGATATGTGACCGGGTAGTATGTTCCTTTGTTAAGGTGCATACCAAGAAATTCACTTTCCGTCTGGGCAATATTCATTTTTCTTTGCGAAAGCATAATGCCATGCTTTCTTACGATTTCGCAAACCGCTCAAGGAGTTGGCAAAGACTGCTCATCAAGACCGTAGAGCAATATCGTCAATGTATACAAATTTGCACTTGCTAGAATTGGTTGGAAGATGCGGCACATGGCCTTTTGGAAAAGGGATGGTGCTACCTTTAGACCGAAAGGAAGAACTTTCCATTGGAAGTGCTGATTTGGAATACAGAATCCTGTTTTGGATCTGTCTTCAGGATGGATACCCAATTGCCAAAATCCGGCTTTGAGATCGAATTTGGAATAGATGTGGGCCTTGGTTAGACCACTAAAGAGTGAGTCTCTAGATGGTAAAGGGAACTTATCATCTTGGAGGAAAAGATTGAGAGGTTGATAGTTGATCACTAATCTCATTTTTCCTCTGTTTTGCTCGGCTCGCTTATTGACATAAAAGGCTTCACAAGCCCATTGTGAGTCGAAACTTCAATAAGGCCTTGTTGCAAAAGTTCCGAGCATTCCTTTGAGCTAAAACCAAATGTTCTGGTTTCATTCCCATGTGGCTCGCCTTGGTTGGATTTATGTCTTCATTTTTTTTTTAAAGGAAGACGAACAAAGAACTCGGGTTTTTCCATAAAGGATGAGAGCACTTTTGGGCAAATTCTGCATGGGATTCTCGAACAAGATTCTAACAACTTCTGCATAATCGGATCTAGCGTACTCATTTCAATGGAAAACAGCCTCCGAATATTAACAAACTCGAGAGAATTGATCTTTATATCTAAGACCTTTTCCGGAATGATGCGAAGTTGAGAGATTTGAGTCATGATGTCCCACCCAATTATCGATCTTTATTGGGAAGATTGGATCCAAAAATTTTGCAGTTATGGAACACTCATGGGAAGAACTGGACAAAGGACAGAGTGGTTCGACATTTGTGGAGAAAGTATCTCCCGACGCAGAATTGAAGTATCGTATGTAAGGAGTCTAGAATTCTTCAGTAGAACTTTTGTGTCTAGAATGGAACAACTTGCTCCCGTGTCAATAAGAGCAATGACGTTGATAGGTTTGGCAAACTTTGAGGTGAGGATTTTAACAGGGAAATGGGGACAAGAGTATGGCTTGAGAATATGTCGATTTGGCTCAAGATGTGGGAGATATGTGAAAAATATCTTCCGATTCTCCGAGTCGACTCGTGTCACTAGAAGTTTGGTAAAAAGGAATGGCACAAAGAGTTTGTTCATTGGTTCATCATCGCCAGAGAATAAGGATTCAATATCATCATTTTCAAGTGAAAACCCAGTTTCATTCTCTATTAGATGAATCTGACCTTTTTTTCGCCTGAGGACAATTTTTGGCAAAATGCCCTTTTTTGTTGCAGATGTAGCAACGACTTGACTTCTTATGGCCTGTGCGATCCTTTCTTTTGCGTAGGTATCTCCATTTCTTCTTTTTCCGGAAATGCTTGGAGCCATGCTTGGATTTTTTAATTGAGTATTTCTTGTAGTGCTTTTTCTTCCGGGAATACTGGCCACAAGTACCATCACAATCTTGTTTGGAACATTTGATCTTTAACTTCTGAGGGGAACAAGCTGCTTCAAGACGCTTGTCATCCTGTGATGTATGTTCGGACCATCCGACGCTTTTAAGCATAATTCTTCAAGACATAGATGGACTTCTTGCTGAATTTCTCCTGCAGGAACGTCTTGTATTCTTCTTTGCTTTCCGAAGAAAGATCTTTCAACCATCCGTGATAGCTCTTTGGGGATAGAAGTAAGGAAGACATGCTTTAAATTTGGATCTCGCTCCAATTTGGTAAAAGAGCTGAAGCATTAGTCGATAATGCTTATCAAGATGCTTTTTCCAAGGGAGCAGCATCTTCTTTCGAAAAATTCTCTTCTTTTTAGCTCTTTGAGATCTCCTGGGGTTCCCACAAAGACATGATATAAATAAATAAGGGCATGGCTGAAATTTGGTGACATTAGGAACGTGATTTGGTCTTGTTCCGTGAGTGACCGCCACCAGAATTTAAGACTCCTTCGTGAATCTTGTAACAAAGTTGTAAAGGACATCATTCATATCATGGTTGGTAATGGATTGTGTACTCAACCAAGTATGAAACTCTTCAAGTCTTTCTAGCCATTTTGGGTAAGGAATATCATCAATGGAGAAGAATTGTTTTGATGCCATAGACACATGTCCTGGTGGAATCGTTTCGTGGGATTACTTGTCCGTCCAAATTCGGATCAGCATAGTTTGATTCCATTTCATAGTCATAGTCCTGGAGGAGTGTCTCCCATAAATATTTGTGAGGTTGGTGGAACAATAGGGGAGAGTCATGGTGGTATGATCTCGAGAAGGATGGAAAAGAGGAAAGGGATGATGAGTCTGATGTAGTAGAAGAAGTTTGCTTGGCTAGCATAATCTGTTTTTCCGGGATAACGAATCAGCTCAGCCGTTGGATATTAGGATCAGTTTCTTGCTTACCCAAATCCTTCAAAAGGATTCTAGTGGATTTGATAACATCATCCGGTCTGGTTTGTCTCTTATGACAATTGAGCTTGATTCGTCTTTTGTTTCCTTTTTCCTTCGTGGGGCTTTGAGACGATTTCGTATTTCGCCATATCTGGTTCTCTTCCTGGAGGTATCTTCCGGAATATTGGCAAAAACAGATATTTGCGGTGGGGCAGTACGTACCCGCCCGAACAGAGGTGCTAGTGGATCAAAAGGTCTAAACCTTCCTTCTTCAAGAATCTGAATTTGCTTCTTGAGCTTCTCTATCTCTCGGTTTTGGACTTTCAAGATAGTGGTACCCAAGATGTTGTCCTGATTCCAAGGCATGAAGCCTTTTCTGGAACTCAGAAAGTATCTTCTTGGTACTCTCATCATATCGTCGGAGGTCTTGTTGTACGTTTCCGATTTTGGAATCAATAGCCTTGAAGGCATTGTTCTGTGCTAACAGAGTCTCTGATTGCCAATTTATGACGGCCTCAAGAAGAAAAGGTTTTTTTCTGTCTCCCATGTTCATCCACACGGTGGGAGTAGGAACTTTAGGAACATGGCGGTATCTCGCCATGAGGGTCAATAAACTCTTCCGTAGCAGGAACGAGAGTTTTGATCCTTCCTTGACAAGGGAGGAAAATCAGCTTGGAACATGGCTATTGAAGAAGTGGATGGTGCTTCCGATGGAACTTCAAGCGGGTAGGAATGTTTCTTAGCCCACTTAAGGATTGGCTTATAGAATGGAGAGAGAACTTGTTTTTTCCGAGGAGGAGATGGAGGTGGTGTTTTTGGTGGATCTGGTAAAGCTTGAGATATAGTACTGGGCTCTGGTGATGGAGGTGGTGCATAAGAAACCATGAATTGGTATTTATCACATTCACCAAGAGTATCAACGGAGGAATCTCCGTCCAAGTACCTTTGGAAAATTTTATCTTTTGGCCTTTTCCGTTGAGGTGGGGGTCTTTCAAAAGGATTTACCTCGTCGAGGGATTTTGTGCAGTAAGAGCACTGACAAAAAGGATCCCAAAAACAATGACCATAATTGTCTTTATAGTAATGAACAGGATGTCCATTACCATCAAAATGCTTGACATGCTTTTTTGGATCCTCGGCTCAAATAGACTGAGGGACACATGGTTCAATCATAAAGAGGGTTTGGAAGATAGAAGGACTTTCTTCTTTTCCTTGCCAAATTTGATGGAAACAGCTTCCATCTTTTTTCTTACGAACTCGAGTCCGTAGACTGGAAAGGTTTGTTATGCTGATGTAGCTTTTCGTAGTTGGTAATCCAAGTCTCGGAAGGAGCTTGGCCAACGTATCCTTTGGAATTTGTCTAGGAACATGGATACAGGATGCCTGATCATTCTGCATGGAGATGAACAAGGCGTCTTCATTACCATTGTTGAAGTTGAGGTCAAGTGCATGGTTCTGCACTCTATAAACCATCTGGTAATGTAGTGTTGCAGCTACAGAGTCAGCAGTTTGAGGGGCTCCAGTAAGTTGGACTTGGACTTTCATAAAAGAAAGTAACTGAGGATCCGAAAGAGCGATGTTGAAATTGGGATATAGTGTGACAAAGACTGTTCCTGCATTCAAAGTAGTTTGAACAGTACCGATGCAAGCATGCTGGTATTGCAAAGACCTGGTGTCTAGTAATGCTACTCTTGCCACCACTGGCAAACCTTTTCGACCGTGGAAAGTCAGAGCAAGACGTACAGCTCCATAATGGACATGAGTGTATCCTTGTTGAGCCCATTGTCTGGGAAATTCTGAGGGATCCGAGAGTAACAAAGTATTCCTTCTCAGTGGCAGGGATAGGATGCTGATCGAATTTTGAGGACTGGACGTACTCTTTTACTTGCTTTGGGGTTTGGTGAATAAGCTGAGGGATTAAATACTATAAGTTATTTGGATGTAATTTGGGATTAAAAAATACTGAGAGTGTGTTTGAATGCTCGAGTGATTGTCATCTTTGGTGTACACTTGTTTTTATAGTAAAACTTTGTATTACTCTCTCCATGGACATAGGTTTCAATATTCGGACTGAATTATATAATTTCAGTGTCCAATTCCCTTTTCTTCTTTTTGACTAATTTTATCCGATTCGTTTGTGTATATTTCGCAACAAGTTAATTATTATGGCTTGAGAACGATGCTAGTAAAGACAGATGTAGGAAAGGAATGTATCAATGAACCCTTGCGCAGCTCAACTTTGACTCATTCTTTCTTGATAATTTCATCATCGGCCGGTCTCTTGTCACGTACTCTCTACCGACCGTACTATTTGTTACTAAGACATGTTATTTTGGCACAAAATGGAATTGAGACCAGCCATAAATGGTTTCAAAACAAGTCGATTGAGCCTCATCTTCTATTGGCTAGAGTTCAAAAGATTGCAAGATGTAAGGCGTCACTCTACCAAAAGTGTAGGCCTTCCCAGGAAAATGTTTTATTGGCTATTGTATGGAGGCTTCCTTTTTCCATCTTCTTCCATAATTAGTCTCTTTGAAATGCTAGGTAATTTCCCTAAACTTATGTACCTCATCTGATAAATAACATTCACATATTTACACAAAATAAAAATAAAAAGACATGTTATTCCATTCAAGAATGAGAAATGATTGGTGATAATCTTTAATTTACTGTGAAAATAACCGTCTATTTTAAATTACAAAAAACAATAATAAATCATTATAAATTGTTGTGGGACCCACTTCTTCAAGAATTTGTGGCTTACAATAAGTCATTATTATTATAGTAGTCCAAAACTATTGTGTTAATAAAGCCATTTAGGAATTACTCTTGTATGAACAAAATTCGTTTAAATGAAAATTCCAAATTTTAAATTTGTGGTTTTTAAAGTGGAAATAGTATTGATATGCAAGTGCAAACCTATGTTTTCTATGCTTATCCCAAGTATCAATCCCTTAATGGAAGACGATTACACCCATTTAAAGTCCATTATAATCCCTCATTCAAGTGATGTGAAATAAAATTTTCATCCATATAACATTGTTCTCTAACTTAACGACATACACCTAAAAAATTCCTAACACTGGTCAATCGCTCCAATCCATGTGGATTACCGTATAAGATATTCTCCATATTTACTGGATGGGTCTTTACTTATGAAACACTCGAGAAAACCTCTTCCGTTTAATGTGGGACTAATGATGTCATAAAACTCCCCAATTAAAGTACGGACACTGACAAAAAAAAGTACGGACAAAAATCATATTGAAGAATGCCCTTGAAGCCGAAGAGTGAGGAGCCACATACGTGAAAGAAATGTCGGACATGAAGGTTGTGTGATCGTGATCTAGAAAAGATAAACTAACATATGAAATATCACTACCCAAATACAAAAACAATTTAAAGTTGATACTCAAGCAATCTGGAATAACATTTTGCCTTCTCTCCCCCCCGCCGCCCCCTCTCTCAATATGTACATGTATGTATGAATGTTTGCATGTACTCACGTACATATACATATACATATATATATATATATATATATATTATTGTGCAACTTTCTCATTCTATTGTTCTTTTCTCTCTTTTTTTGTCTTTGTTACTTGAGAAATTGTATTTTCGAGAAAATTTTCTTTTTTTACACAATTTCATTATTGAAAAATTGTTATGTCGATAATCATGGCTACATGATTTGTCAATTTAGTCATAAACATTTTAATATTTTGCCAATTTAGTCTTAAATCTTTCGATGATGTATGTATGATAGTTTTAGGACTAAATTAGCATAATGGCCACCACATAATAGGTTTAGGAATTTTTGGATAATAATGCCTGAACTTTCTCTAGAGATCGTCCACCATGATGTTGAAGGTAGTGGATATCCATTCCATAGATATGCATTAGATTGGGACGAGTCAGTTGGAGTATGAACATCAAATGGTGGATATGCACGAGTTCATACTTAATTCAACCTTTTACTTTCTCTGTCAATCAAAAGAGAACACATTTGTCCCTTACCCTCGAGAATCTCTTAATTTTCTAGGAAGAAAGAACATTAAGCAGTCCAAGGATGTGAAAGCATGTGTGCCAAACTTGATAATGTGCGTCGGACTTGATAACGTGGTCTTTGTCCTTTGAGAAAGTGACGTAGGAAAATTGCTTGTCTTCTTGTTTTGTCAGTTAAAAAAAAAAGGTCGGAAAATTGATTTTAGAGCATCTACGGCAATGCGTGTCGAATTCAGTGAGACATTAGATTTGTGCCGGATCCACATAATTAAAAGCACCCTCTCCATGCAACAAATTTTCCTCGGTCTATGCATATTCTCCATCAGATTTTAATGAATCGCACACCATTAAATCAACTTTCAAGATGAAAAATACAACCTAATAATTCTAAAGGTATAATTTACCATGACATATTAATAGTAGTCACTACTGATTAAGAACTTATCAACAATCTAAATATACACATTATAAAGATTATCATTATATTAATGAAATCTACTGAACTTTTGGACAGTTAATAAAATTAATTGAATGGTATCAATTAATGTATATGTGCAACTACCAATCTTATAGGTGCAATTATCAACAATGTTATATAAAAATCTACCAATTTTTTATCGTCTTGAAGTCATAACATACTATGTCGATGAATAATTCATCAGCATAAATCGATATCAAGGGCTCTTGGTCCCACATTGCCCCGGTATGATCTTACGAGCATGCTTGTTTGCATTTAAATAACAGTAAAAAGAATCTTTTCCCTTTACTTTCCGTCCAAAATTCATAAGATTATTTAAATTTCAAAGAATTATGCAAAAAATTATATGTGAGCCTACGTATTAACATTTTTTTGTTTCGTAATTGCATAAAATCATTTCATACTCCAAAAAAAATCACTGGGGTGAAGTTACTAGGAAGTATTTGTTTGCAAATTCTCCAACCCCGTCATGAATGATCAAACTTTTGACGAGGCAAGGATAAAAATTTAGTTTGGTATCTGAGAATAAATGGAGCTAAAAAATATGGCCTATGGATTTGGGCACTGAGGGTCGGAGATTCCCCCACGTAGGTTAATAGATGTTCTCAATTATGAATTAATTATATTGATGGTTGTAGGTTTATGAGTAAATCAACAAGGTTTGAAATCTAAAAAGAAAAAGTACAACTTTTCAAAACAACGTATGTGTCCTAGGTTTCAAGATTCGGGCTAAAGTCGTTAGTCTTTGTCTATTCGATTATTGTATGCCTCTATTTCTTTAAATTATTCAAACGATGATACAGTTGCATTCTTTACCAGATTCCATGCACGACAAATCTTCCATTCTTTTCAACAATAAATCTATATGTAAGAGGGAAAAAGGGAAGACAAAAGAAGAAAAAGAATATTTTGTCCTCTATATGGACAAAACTTATGGAGCAAACTTAACTTACAAATTTTATATTCTTCCTACAAATATTAATTTTATGACAGCTAATCTTGTCTAGTTTGGGCTATGATAATCAACAAACGAGGAAAAAAAGAAGAGGAAGATAAAGATGGATTCCTAGATTGTGAAAGCCTGCAAGCCACTTGCTTTAGGGGGAGACACTACGGACGTGCCTTTTTGCTTTTGGAGCGTCCCACTTATAATTAGACCCGTTAAACGGGTGGGTCGGATTGGGTTGGGTTTGGGTCGGGTCATAAATGGTCCGACCCAAATCGACCCATTTTAACCCGTTTATTGTAATGCAAAAATTTTGAACCATACCCAATCCGACCCATATCCAACCCATACCCGATCCATTTAACAAAACTTAATTTATTACATATATATATATATATATATATATATATTTTAAAATGGTATTGCTAAAATAATTTTATACAACACAAATTTAATGGATAATTTTTACAATTTTTAAAATAATTATTTTAAAAAATCGAAATTTAATTATTTTTTATTTTTTTAAAAATAAATTATTTTTTAGTTTTTATTTTTTTAAATACATTTTTAATTATTTTTATTTTTTAAATATAACTTTTCTTTTTCTTTTTCTTTTTTTCTTCTTCTTCTTCTTTGACCGGCCACCAACCACGACAACGGCCGGCAGCCGGCCACAGGTGAGCCTCAATGTCACGCCCCGATCCTCAAGCACGCACACATCCTTCTACCTAGTCGATTTTATAATGCGATATCCCAAGACAATGTATCGCCAACCCTTTCTTTTATTAAGCACATGCGTAAAGTTATAAATCCCCAGGCAGTAAATCGATGGGATAAAAAAGCAGGGCCATATTTTTCATATTGAAACTTATAACCAAACTTTTATACAAAACACAAGCCAGAGTACTTCACAACTATTCATAACTTTTTACTCTAACTCTATTCACATCAAAATGGAGTTCACAAAAGAAGATGGAATCTCAGTCCCTCCGGATCGTACTCAAGATCCCTCTCGGTATTATCTTCTTCATTTTAAAATCCTTCTCCTCAGGTTTCACCTCAAAGTTCTCCTCCTCAGATTCCTCCTCCTCAGCTCCTCATCGGGATCCTGAAATGTTGTCCAACAACCGGGATGAGACTATGTCTCAGCGAGTTCTACCCCACTAAGACTCAATTAGGAAACGAATACACTACTCAGTTGCTTAAGAACAGCACGAGTCAGAGGACTTACCTTGGCCTCAGATCCCATCTGCACATTAGCACAGATTAAATAGACACCCAAGCAATCATATCACAGATCGAAGCATCGGTCAAATCGACCTAGTCAATTACATGTCATCACAACCCACTCACGGTCATTTCCATTCAATTAGTCAATTCACAATATCATATCAAAGCAATGATCAATCGACTTAATCGATTACATGTCAGTTGGACCATTTCCCGGATCATTCTAGTCATTGCTATACAATCTCAACTGATAAAACCAATCATCGAGCCACGTGTATTCTCCTATGCAATATTTCTTATCACCGAGCCACGTGCATTCTCCAAGGTAATACATTAATTTACCGAGCCACATGCATTCTCTGAGGTGATGTAGAACCTACATTGATCCACTATACAAAATGCCCATTCTCCAAGATGACGTACTTGGTCATCGAGCTAGCATACTTCTCACATATTCCCTTTCATTTCCACAATTTCCACTAAAATTGGTAGTCTACCACCATGCCTCTACCACTGACAATCAACCCTCAATTGTCCAACGGTCAATTACTCAAATCAATTCAATTTGGGAATAATCCCCTAAAATCCACAATTTATTTAATTTAACACAACGTAGAACTCAATTAAATAAACGGACTGCACCATGACAATCAGCATGAAATTTTGGTCGCCAATTATCTCAGCATTAATTTCTGAAAAATAATTAATTAATTAATTAATTTCGAAAATTAATAATAAATATTAAAAAAATCAATTTAGCTCAAAATAAAGCCCAATTAAATAAACGGACTTCACCATGATCATTAGCATAAAATTCCAGTCACTGGCCATGCCATTGAATTTTCGGAAAATAATTAATTAATTAATTTAATTCCGAAAAATAATATTTAAATACCAAAATTTCCGCTTAGGCCCGAATTGTCAAATTGAAGCCTGATAAAGGGTTGGAAAAATCCCGAGCTACCCTCAATAAATAGTAGACCATGTCTACTTGCTAAATACACATTCAATTTGTCTAATTTGCATCACAATTAACTAATAAACACTAATCTAACCACTTAAACCTAATTAAATAAAACTAAACAACCATTAAGTATAATTAGTCCACTAAGCAAGGATTAGTGAGATTACTCACCAGAATCGCGCACAAATCGGACTAATCCGACGGGGACAGCGCGAGAAACAATGAACCCCAAAGCGGGACTTGGGTTCGAAGCCCGGAAACGGCCCAAAAGTGGGCTCAAAGGGGCTGGAAACCCACTCGTGGGTTCACTAGTTTTGGATGGCCGGAGCTAGTCCGGTGGCCAAAACGGCGAGGCGAGGCCGGCAAAGGGCGAGGGAAGCTCCGGCGGGTCTGAACGATGGCCGAGATGGTCGGGCAACCGCCGCCAGGGCTGAACAGGGGCTAGGCAGGGCGACCGAGCCGGACGACGCCGGGAGGCGTGAGGAGAGGGACGGACGACAGCTCGGTGGGGCGGCGCACGCGGCTGCTGCTCCGGCTTCCGTTTCTGCTGTCTTCGCTTCAGCTTCTGCTTCTGTTTCTGTTCGTTGGTTTGCACGGGCAGAGTGAGTATCGATCTCGAGAGAGAGAGAAGAAGAATATAAGAGTTTGACTAGTCGAAAAGAAAGAGAGAGAGAGAGAGAAGGCAAAGTGGAAAACGGCAAGTCACCGGGGGGGGGTTTCTCGCACGAGAGGGAGGGGAGAGGAGAGAAGAGAGGGAAAAAGAAAGGGAGAGAGAGAAAGAGAAAAATAAAAGAAAATAATAAAAATAATAAGATATTTATTTATTCTTATTAACATTATTATTTTCCATTTCTCTTTCACTTTTTAATTTCTTCCGGTCTTCAATTTTTCCTCTGATAATTTCTTTCTTGAAATTTCATACTCGTCAATAATTTGACGGACGATGAGACAGGATCCTAAAAAGGAATTGTGACACGCTCAAATATTCGATTCCCGAAACTAAATTAAATTTCATGGTTAGAATCAATTAAACGTGATTTTAGCCCAATCCAACTAATTAGGTAGCTTTTAGGGATTTTACCGCGGATACATCCCTTAACGGCTTCACCCAATAGGTTAGTTAACTCGTGAGTGATCAACTCAGAGAAAAAGGATCATAAGTACGTCGACGAAATGCCCATTTCATTTTATCAAAACGGGATTGAATTTCGGATGTCACACTCGAGCTCGCTCGGCTCGCCAACGTCGGGCGAGGCCTCGCCTTGCCGATCTAGCGAGCTCGAGGCTCGTCGACGTCAAGCGAGGCCTCCGCCTTGCCGGATCTGGTGAGCTCGAGGCTCGCCGACATCGGGCGAGCCTCAAGCCTCAAGCTCGCCAGCATCAGGCGAGCCTCAACTCTCGCCAGATCTAGCGAGCCTTGAGCTTGCCGACGTCGGGCGAGCTCGAGCGGGCATCGGCGGCCTCACTAAATCCGACGAGCTCGAGGCTCGCCCGGCCGGTCGCTGGAAGAAGAAAGAGAAAAAAAAAGAAAGAAAAATAAAAAATAATTATAATTTCGGTTTTAAAAAATTATAAAGTTAAAGAGAGATTGTGAGGTTTTGGTTTTGGGTGAAAATAAATGGGTTGATAAATGGGTCTTAAATGGGTGTAGAACTGACCCATTTAAGATCCATATATCCCACTCTCTTTAATTTTAAAACCCATTATAAGTGCTTTAGAAAATAAGGCTTGACCCATTTAAACATAAATGGGTCCATAAATGGATCAATAACCCATTTTATCACCCCTACTTATAATAACTCCAATTTGGCTTTGGCTTATATCATCCGCTTGACTGGGAAGGTTTTTTTTGTTTTCCATTTCTTTGGCTAAAGCACACTTTTTGGTGAACTTTTGTTACGAGTTCATGCTTAATCCACCATTAGTGGATAGATCAAGTAGTGAAAAGCCGGTATCCATATTCGGTCAAATCCGTCACTCATGGGTGTTGTTACGCCACTTTCCGTTGCTACTTTCGCAAAGGCAATACCACCATTAGATTCACCGGCCTAAAAAAAGTCCCGACCACAAAATTTCATTGTCGTCTGTCGCCACACGCGTCCTCACACTCCGCCACAAGCCGCCACGTCCCGGATTTAGAGAATATTGATCATTAGGACTAGAGAACAATATTGTTAAAAAAGACTACGAAAAGAATGAATTAATAAACATATGCATAGCAAGTAGTCTTTCGCTCATTCTTCTTGCACTCACCCTGAGAGAGAGAGAGAAAGAGAGATGGGTGCCAGAAACTCTTGACAAAGTTTGCATTCCCACTCTGTTAAGACTATTATATTTTTGTTTCTTCTTTCTTTGGTTGTTGATCAAGTGATGAATTTAGAGGAAATTAGTTATGAAGCTAGGGAACGAAATTAATTATAAAAAACTAAGGGAAGGAAAGTAACGAGACTTGATCGGTTTGAATTAACATGGAGAAGATTGTCCAAAGAGTCCTAAATCTATTACACTTTTGCCAATTTAATCATAAATCTTTCAATATTGCCAATTAAGTTCTAAACTTTTTGACAATTTGCCAATTGAGTCCATCCAGCTAATTTATACCAGAAAATGCTTACGTGAATATCCAGTTACAGCCGGCCGTCCTACATGGCCGGACCAATGCTAACGTGGACGCCAGACTTAAAAAATGGTGACTTTGTTTTGCTTAAAATTCCCCCAAATAAGAACCCTCAAAACCCAGTGTTGGCTCTAACCCTAATTTGCTCACCCACTCCAAAAATTAGAACCCCATAGCACTTGACTCCGAAAGTTTGCTCGACAACGGTGGACAACACTCGACGACAGCCATCAATGGCGCTCAACGATGCTAGGGAGGAACAGGGGATTTCCACAAGAAACTTCCGAGGAGACCCAATTCGACGCGAAGACTCAATCAAGACCCACTTCGTTCTCAAGATTCCATAGCAAACTTGATATTTTGTGGTCCCGATTTTCTCACACTGTCAACACTTAGCGAGCATGACAAAAAGGTATGTTTTGCGGTCCCGAATTAAATGTGTGAAGTACAATATGTTCAACTCATGGTGTCGGAGAGAAATATTTTTCAATGTTTTTTTATACTAGAGAGAGAAAACGATGGTGGGCGTTTAAGGTTGATTGGTTGTTGAATGTGAAAGGCTTCACATGACCAGTGCCTATGGGAACAAGGAAAGTACATGCGAATGGGAATTTTACAAAAACTTCCATTAGCTACCTCGCAAAAGGAGATGACTTTCTCGAATCCTTGTGGATGTAAACGAAAAAAGTGCATGTGAAATTTAAGTGAATGTGAATGATGCCTTGACGAGCAAATTCAAGAATTGTTTTAGAGTGATAAAAACTTGGTTGGTTGAATTGTGGTGGATCACAAACTTAGTTAATCATCGAAACATGCCTCCTTCATCGAGACATTCATAGGGTTTGATTTCATGAAATTTAGGAGCGAATATACAATTTTTATTTTGTTCTAATGTTGTAGTGGAAATTCAAAATTTGTTGAAGGTCCATTACGAGTATACTTTAGTTTGAAACTCCTTCTATCATTCGTACTAAAATATATGCTAAATTAAGTTTGAACCATCCAATTAAAACATATGCTAAATTAAGTTTGAGGCATAAGAGTGAAGCATAAGTTTGGGAGTAGAAATCAAGTGAGACATAAGAGTATCTCTCACTTTCTATGCAACCAGAGGAGGATCTAGAACCAATTACTTGATTACACTAATTGATCAATTAGTGCCCTTCTAGGACCTAAGGTAATCTAGAGTGATTTTAAACTCATTCACTAACATATGACGTGATCATGCGGGTATGCAAATATTAATAAGATACCCAATGATCAAAGTAGTAAATAAATTGCAAGAAAATGAATGGTACTTACCTCAAAGTAACATATGTATTGCAAGCTTAATTAGAAAAGATACATATTCAACTTATATATGATTTCTAATCAAAACACAATTTCAACCAAGTATTTTCAAGTTTCGCGACCTCCCTTCTTCTTTCTCGACACCCAATTACGCGCGGATGCCTACGGAGGCTAATGGCTCGCTAAGTGTGTTAGGTTTAGCCTAGACTCTCCTAAGCTCACGAATTCACAACTTATAGTCTGAGTTTTGACATGTATGTTAAATAGGAATTTTCATTAATCAATTTGTGGTGGATCAATTAGAAACCCAAACGAAATATTGGGAGAAATATTTCACTCTTGCATAATTAGGAAATTAGGATTTGGAACTTGATTATACTAGTTAATTATTAATGCATTTCCAGTATATAATCTTGTTTAAACCCTAAGGTTCTAATCTTGTTTAAACCCTAAGGCTTTTTGGATTTTCAAGGATTTTTCCATGCATATGTGGAGAAAAACATATCTTTGGTCTTTTTCTATTTTTTAACATAAAAAGTATTTTTCGGATTTTTTTTTTTTTGAAAATATATAAATCATTTGAATTTTTCTGATTTTTTGGGAAAATGTAAAATATTTTTGGATTTTTCTGATTTTTGAAAAATGAATTATTTTTATTATTAAAATATTTTTATATAATAATATATTATTAAAACCAAACCGAGTCGGATTCCTGCGTCCGATCCGGTCGAAGACGGCCCGGGCGCGTGGCCCAGACCTCGGGTTGGGCTGGCTTCCGCCAATGGGCCCAATCCAGCCGTGACCCTTAGCCATGAAGGAAATGAAAGATGAGGCCCAGCCCGCGAGTTAGGCCGAGAGCACAAGCCCAGCCCCTCTGCGGTTCAACGGCCGCGACGAACGACTTTGCCTGTCCTCGGCCCGCCGTCCGACTCCACCGACACCACACCGACCTACCCTGACCGACGACCCGACCTCGTCCAGCCTGCCAACGTCACCGACCATTGTCGCCGATCACTAAAGCTCCAGCCGCGACCACCAGTTCTCTCGGGCAAATCATCGAACCGCTTGGAGTTCGTTGGCTAAAAAGGGAACAAATCGAACCAATCGAGGCTCGAAATCACGTTGGGCTTCGAGGTGAGTAACCAGAGCCGACCGAAGCAGCCTGACAGAGCACAGTCGGAGCCGGAGATCGCGCGAGGTGGACGGCAAACAGCTTCGACGTGGTATATGCGAAACGAGGCGAGAATAGGGCCCTGCTTACCGAATCCAGATGCGGGTGGCGACGAGAACGACGCGAGCAGATGGCGTCATCGGTGGTGGAGCAGCGGAGGCGTCGGGCCAGGCGACCGGTGCTACACTCGGCGAGGGGGCTCACACTCGTGGCCCTCTCTCTCTCTCTCAGATCGAGAACCGAACCTCTCCACCCTCTCTCTAGAGTCAGATCTCGCTCACTCTCGACTCTGATCTCACTCGCCCTCAGGCTCTCCCCTGATGTCTCCTAGGGGAAATCCTTTAAGCTCGCTGCCTCCATCCTCTCTCCTTGTCCCTTTCCGGCCTTCCCCCGACGCCCTATTTATAGGCGAGGGGGGCCGGTCGACGGAGGCTTTGGCCGGCAGTCTTTAGTGCGCCGACCGACCTCCCCTCGTCGGCTGAACCGGTGTCAGCTCCCACCTTTTCCACGGAGGCCTGCTCGGTAATGATGGCGCGTTCCCTCAGCCACGAGAAAATATTCAGTGGTTCGCAACTGCCACGTCATCGTCCTACGTGGCGCGCGTAAATCTAGGTGGCTCCACTAAAATGTGGACACGTATCCGGTGACTTGGAGTGACTTGAAAAATAAAAAAAGTCGCTAGGTGCGGCTTATTTTCTCCTCTCTCTTCCGTCAGCCGACTGAAAAGGTCTGAGAAGACGCAATAATTAATGCTCGAATATAAGTTGCCGCTTAAAACTCTCTCTCCTCTTTTCAATTTTCAAGCCTTTCTTGGCCTTATCCTTCGTCGAGAAGAGAAACGATGACGCCTTCTCTCTATTTTCTCCAGCACGTCCATTCGCTTCCGCCTCCGCCTCCGTCTCTGCCTCCGCCTCCCCTCCCCTCCCCCTCCCTTCACCCAAAGCCACCGCCGGTCGCTGCTGTTGCTCAGATCTGCCTCTGGCACGTCGCCTCCTCCAAGAGCCCCGCTCGGTCGCAGCTGCTGGGTCCCGAGCCCCCTTCTCCTCCGCCGTCGCCTTTGGAACCTCATCGCGCCGATTTTTGGGAACCCTAGCGATGTTTACTATATGGCCGCACCATCTCTCTTAGCCTTGGCAAGTTCTGGGCCTCTGTCCGATTGCGTCCCTCCGACGAGCTCGTCATCACACCTCACCCCGTCCACGATCTCATCATCTGGGAACATTTCGGGTACCGGCGGCTGACGGCGTTGTTTGGGTGTTCTTCTTCCTCAACCGAGCTACAGAAAACCTCGAACATCGCAGTCGGTGAGGTCGAAGATCCGTCTTCGTCGAGTTCACTGCACCCAGAGTCCCTATAGAATTTGGATAGAAGAAGATGTCGACCGTGTACGTGTTGCAGCCGCGGACAAAGGGGAAGGTTCGTCTCCATGTGTTCGATCTGAGTTTTTGTTCGATTCTTCTGGAATGACGCTGAGAAGTTGTGGTTTGTGGATTTCTATTTTAGTGTGATTACCTCATAAATCTAGCTGCATTTTACTTTTTCGCGATCTGTTTTTTTTTTTTTTTTTTTTTTATTCTCTTCCTCATGCTTTGTTTTTGGAAATGTGGTTGGAAGTTGCGCTCTGATGAGTTGATGATTAATGTGAAAGCAACATTAAGATGAGCGACCAGGTTCCTTCTGCATTCGATTCCAATCTCCGATTTGCGTTTCTGCGCCTTCGCTACGTGGAAATGGCTGCCAAGGCTGAGCCAATTGCTCACCTGCCTGCAAAAATTAAGACGAGTGAATTGTGAATTGGGTCGAGATTGCTTATTCAATGCTCAAGAATGGATGGAGGAGTAGCTTCTTAGGGATTGGGTTTGTGTTCTATGGGTGATGTTTAGAGAGCCGTGGCGCAAAATGACAATGCTTAAGAAACTCTTGCATTCCGATTTATTTATTATCCAAAGATTATGAAGTTTTTAACGTATCTTCGGAGTGCACTCGCATTGAAAAGATGGTTAGATCTTTCATTTGGTCTGTGCTAAAGATAGATTCTGTTGTGAGAAGAGGAAATTTCGAATTGTTTTGTCAATTTGGTCTTTCGGCAACGAGAATATTGAAGGAGGGTGAAGTCATGTAGACTCGATCTCGTCAATATATTTGTCCTACTTAATCAAAAAAAAATTGGCTCTTTGCTTGTAATACTGAGGTTGCACAATAAGCTGGTCGAGCCCGTTGTCTACTCACAGTTAGGCTTTCAATGTAAAATACCTTTTCCACTTTGTTCTTGTTCGAATCTGGTGGTTGCCTTAGCTGGTGGATAAGATTGTATGACAATGGCTGTGGTGATGTATGTGATTATGTCCAACAAGTTTCAGTTTCTTCTATTACGTGGTCCGCATAAGCTGCCTGGTTCTTTTTTTACCCTGATTTCTGCTTTCTACTCGCAGTTCGAAATGGCAATCCTACTGGCTCCAACACAGGTCCCTTCTCTCTCTCTCTCTCCCTCTCTCTCTCTTTTTTTTGTTTTTTTAGCTCCAGCTTTATTTATATTTGTTGTGTCATAGCGAAATGGATGTTCTGCTTTTGTTGGCATTCTTCTTGTTCAATGTCATGGTGTAATTCATGCATTGGAGGAACATGTTCTGTTCTTTAGTTGAGCTCAGTGAATAAATTGAGTCACTTGATTGGTTTCCTCATCAGTGTATCAGAGGTAACACCCCAAATCATTTTCTGCTTCGGTACTAGTTTTATTGATGACATAGACTTGATAGATTGAATAAAAGATGTGGTGTTTTTGTGGACTCTTGATACGTGTACCCGCAGTGATTGAACTATAACTGGATGAGTTTACAAGATTCCTTATATGCCTTGTTTACATATTTTTCTGGTGGCCGTTTGATGCGAAACTGCTAATATGGCCAAATCTGACTAAATGTGGAAAGTCCAATTTTCAATGAGAATTGGATGCTTCTGCAGTGTGGCTTTATTCACGATTGTCCTTCTTTGGCATGTAGTTAATATTTCTGCAAAGAATTGTTTCACTTGGAAGTTTTTTATATGTGAATCCTTGTTATCTTGTAGGTGAATCCAATCAAGTATAACAGCATTTATTCATGTTTCACTACTCTATTGAGAGAGAAAGGCCCTTCTGCCTTATGGAGAGGTTGGGCTACCAAGTTCTTTGGATATGGTGCTCAAGGTGGGTGCAGATGGTCTCTACGAGTACTTCAAACAGGTTTACTCTGATGCCTTGGTCGGCAGCAACAGGAGCTTGATTTTTTTTTCTCAGCAGTGCTTCTGTGGAAGCATTTGCAAATGTGGCACTTTGCCCTTTTGAAGCCATTAAAATTCGGGTTCAAGTACAGTCCCACTTTGCATAAGGTTTGGTAGATGGCTTCCCTAAAGTGTATGCATCAAAAGGGCCTTCTAGGGTAATTTTTTGTGGCCTTAGTATGTTTGCTTGTGTTAGAGGTAGGAGGGACATTCTATTGCTTTTCTTGCTTTCAGATTTTACAGAGGACTTCTACCGCTTTGGTGTCAAAATCTTCCATGTAATCTTTTCATTCCTTCTTAGGCTATAGAGTTAGTCAGCTATCTCTTATTGAATATTGCATCTAAAATATGCTTAGATGAACGGAAGCTGTTCTATGGGAGAGCAGACCATTCTCTTTCTAAGTGATGTTAAAAACTTAATCCCCAATTTTGTTAGGAGGGAGAGCTGGTCTATAGGTGGTTGGTTTCACCCGCCTGGATCACTAAACCGCATAAAATGAAGGTTCTGTTCCAATCTGTCAACAATTATGGAATAGTTCTTTCTGATTTAATTCTCATAAACTTCAACATTTAACTATTCTCTGCACAATGACAAGTTGATGGTGTCTTGCAGGCCAACTAGTGGTGAAGTCTCAGCTGATCCACAGAGAGAGAATATAAAAGCCTGAGCTATGCCCAAACGATCGCACCGTTTTTCAGAGAGTGAGGTGGTGTCCACATCAAATAAGGAAATTACAGCCTTTTCGGCGTTCGATATGGTGGAATGTTACAATCATTGCAACTACTAAACAATTCCAAAAGACCATGAGATATGATGGCTGCCTTTTACGCCATTACATCTTGTGGTTTATAGCTCTAGTTCTAGATTTTTGCTCGACCATTGTTCTTGCTTTTAGCTCAAGGGAGTTTCTCTCCATCATGAATGACGAATTCTTGTTCTTGGCAACAATATATGGCTACTTGATAACTTCCAGGCGTCATGCTGCATATCTAGATTTTCATTTACTTGTAGGACGTACTTGCTCTCTGCGGAGACATGGAGCTTGGAGAGTTCTTTAAGGTTTACCTGGATTTTCATATACTTAGGAAAGTACCAAATATATTTTACTTCTAACCCAATGAGTACCAAATAGATTTTCATATTTTACTTGCTCTCTGCAGAAATAGAATCGACATTAGTTAATTTTCAGTTAGTTTTGTAAATCAGAACAATCTCGAATTTTTAATTCTTGTTAGAAAGAATATGGTGGTTCTTAATTCTCTCTCTTTTGTATTGTTGGAAGATAACTTGAAAATTTGTTATTCAAAAATCAAAAGGCTATGTTCAAGTTCTTTTTGGTCCTCAACTATAGAGTATCCGTGTCATACAAAATACACTGCTTGGAATTGGCATGATAATGTGGGTGAGAAGACCAAGCATTGTTCAACTCCAACAAGATGTTGGTTTATTTAATTATAAGTCTATTCATTTGGTCCTTTAAGCTCTCAATTCATCTGGTTAAATCTCATTACTAGTCTCCACCTTCAACCCGTTCCTTCCTTCGATTGGTCATCATAGTAAAACTCAATTTCGCTAGGTTTTTTTCTGTGCCTGGAGAGATAAAATCTGCACTCTCTAGTCTCAGAGTCCTGCAGTCTCAGAGTCCCGATACCTTGGATTAATATAAATCTATAAGAAATGATGCACAAACCAGATAAGCTATATGCCTGTTTTCCCTTTTGTCCTGCTGAAAGCCTGGCAGTTTTAACAATGGCTTTTGATGGTCGCTAGTACTGCTCATTATGCAAAAAAGTCATCACACTACAACCAGAAAACGAACTCTTATCGACATAAAAAATTTGTGATATTTGGACGATACAATACATATGATACGAGCTTTTAATCTCATACGGAAGAACCTTCTAAAAGCTTGGGCTCTAAAGTGTGGTCCTGTACACTGCTAAAATGAACAAATGAAATGACAGATTCACAAAAAAATTGACACCCAGGGGAGGTATAATATCTACGCATAGAAGTAGCTAAATGAATCTGCAGCATTTGCCGTGTCTCTGCAGAGTATTGATCAAGCTTCAGTCACAGAGCGAGGGGGCTCAAGATCTTTTTCTTTAAGGGCATTTCCTAGTAATCGCTGCATCTGTGAAGCAAATGTATTGTCCAATATCTGTAGTGTAGAAAGGAAAGTAAGAACATCGTAATAATGTCGAATAGCCCTTTCTTTAGAACACAGACAGAGTACATCATAGACATGTGATATGTACTAGACATTTGTTTGAGCAATTACACAGAAATTAAGAAAAAGTCTATGTTTTGTACTCAGTGAAAATTTTCCAGCCAGTTGTAAACTCAGCATCTGCACTCTTTCACAGATCTCAACCTCTCCATCTTCTTCCTTTGTTTCTTCCAGCATCCTTTTCAACCGTATACTACGGTTTTCTTGTATCTATACAAAAGCCTTAGTTTAGTATCTAATTGGAGCTTAAAGATTCTCAAATCAATTGTAGCCCTTCTAAAATTTTTGTCCTTCCGGATTTTACTTGTAATTAAATATGTAAGTAGAAAAGCTTGGAGCAGCAAACTTAGTGGAACCAAAAAATAGCTTCATCACGTTTAACAGTTTAAAGTTCTTTCCTCTGGATGTTATCTAGGCCAAGTCAAAGTTGATAGATACGAGAGTTCTTTGGATGACTTGACGTGTATCTCCTCAACTACTTCCATCTTCAGGGAAAGTAAGAGCCACTTACATTGCTGACAAGCTTTCCAACTATTGCTTGCAAGTAGTTCTTGTATTTTGTTCTCAGTAGAACTGTGATTCCATTCATTTGTTCTCCAAACAGTGACTTCTTATCTTCAGTCATGGGTAAATAGGATGCCCGACACTTCAACATGTCCCCTCTACAGTGTAGAACATCTAGTATTCTCTTTAAGGTGTTCAGGAATATCCCAAGCTGAAAAAAGAACAACATTCCAATCTCTCAGCCTAGTAGTGAAAGTAATCCCTTCCATCAGAAAAACTTGATTTAACAGTGACTACTACGTATATCTTGTATGCTTTTAAAAGTACTTGCCTGGCTGGGAACACAATATACTGCTGTTGACTGCTGTCTTGTCAGCTTCTAAACTTGCATATTCAACCTCTTTGGGATGCTGTCTTTAACGGAGTCAAGATGTCATTATATTGCTTCTCCAGTGCTTTTATAATTGCCCGCTCCATGTCTGCCATGGCCTTTAATGAAGTCAAAGAAACATCAGTTGATATGATGATCACGAGGTAGCATGCAAGTTGTTATTGCATTTTTATTTAGCTGAGATTTGCATTCATACCTGAGACTTGCTCTCAACTCCAGGACAGAAACAGTGCTTACATTTTCCAGAATGAGTACTGTGGCCAATGATTGATCACTACTCATACTTGGTAAGAGTAGTGGTTAATCATGCAAAATGGCAAACAATGCCACAATAGATGAAACAAAAACAAAGCATATTAAAAGCACAACCGTATATGCCGAAAGTTTCCCGTGTCCACATATCAATAACTAAATCCTTCAAAATAACATGATTATGCCCCAAAAGTTTCTTGCGCCCACATATTAAATGGGCACGCAGCTGGAGCTGCATGCTTCCTTGGCGCAGCTTCAATACCTGCATTACCGTCAGCTCCATAAATTAGCAAATACACCAAAAGAATTCCATCACCAAGCGCAAAAAATAACATTAACTCCAAGGACAATCAAATAAGAGCAAAACTCATTACCTTCTCTGAAACCACTCTTGAACCTGCGAGGTTCAGTTTTTCTTCAACAACTCTGCTGGTTGTTGTCCAGAGACGAAAAAATTTTACTCCTTCAGAGTTGAAATGTTGTCCATCTTTATTTGTTCTATGGAGCCCACATGGTCAGCACAATATATATAGATAAGTTAGTCGTATGACTAACGAGAAGAATAGCAAGTTGAACAACACCTTATAATAGAAAAATATAGAACTTGTTGACAGGAGCATGCACTACATTCTAATGACAAAATTCCCGACCGAAATTCGAGCTATTTATCCTTAAGAAAGAAAAATGGAAAAAATGAGTAGTTTACCCTCAATGACTTGTTTCCCTCCAACCCTTTAGCCAAAGCATTGGCCCCTAGTGCGCCACCATAGTTGTGGCTGAAAATACATCATCCATCAAAATCTTCAATGAAGCAAAACTAAAGCACGCCACTAGAAGCATATCAAAGATATGCCAACCATGGAAATGCAAGTTCACACATGCGAACCAAACTCAGGTGCATCTTTGTAGTAGAGACTAAGATTTGTTGATAAACTTAAACTAATGCAAATGAGACAACAAGAAATTTCAAAATGGATAGGTACAATTTTTTGGGGACCATCATTGGAAAGTTAACTTACTTTAGATGTAAATTTTGTATGGTATTATTCTTGAGCAATGCTCCTGCAAGACTTGTAAATCCCTAACACTAGCGAATAAATGAACAGTCGATAAACAGAATAGTCTAGCAAACTTTTGGTTCCTAACAAATAACAACTGGCTAAAAATCTTAGATGATAAAGTAAATGCATATAGAATAATCAATCATATTTTTGTTGAGTTCAAGAACTCGCAAGGTTGAGTTTTTCTTTCAACAACTCTGCAATAGTCTTAGCTCCCTCCACAAAAAAAGTATGAGGACATCTCCAACCTGTCACTATTTGGAAGGCTTAAACTTCATCCACAATTCAGTGCTTGGTAAACATGTTGCAGTCAAGACAAAAAATACCTCATCCCCAAATCAGTACTATTCAGTAGGAGCTTCTGGATAGCAGTATTATTCACCAATACATCGCATGGACTCTATCAACAAGAACATGTCACTAAAGAGCTGCTTCAAAAACAAGAAATTTCAAATCATAAGAGGCAAAGAAACACATGTACTAGAGCGCCGATGTGAACAACCGTGTTGTTATTTGCAAAAATAAGTGATAATCGAATAATGGAAACACTAAAAATTGATCCATCAGGCATGGTTTAACATTAAAACACACCAAAGTCGACAACTCTCATCAGGACATCTGAAAGATATACTGGTGGCTTACTCAAATTACATTATTGTAACCCGAACTCTCTGCCAGAAAAAATAATCCTTTACACAACCTCTTGACAATAGAAGGTGCAACGCCAAACCATAAACAACCACGTTCTAATCGGTTCCAATTAGGAAAAGCTTCTCATCATAGTCTAAAATCACCCCTACTCTCTTCCTCACAGCAAATCAACAATAACGTTAAAACTTTCATACCAAAAGTCACGACCACAAATACTCCGGCAGGAACGGCAAAGGACGCGACCTGCTTCACAGGAGCAACAACAGCCAGCAAAGAACTCTTCCCCTCGGCCTCCCGATAAGCTCTCCTGACTCCGGCTGGAATTAGAAGCCGAAGCAGCCAGTATCACCAAGCCTCCATACCTGAAAAATCTCCGTTTATTCCACGACAGAGGCCCCGTCCGCGCACGCAAAGCGCCGTGCGCGCGCAATAGCGGGAGCACAGCACGCTAAAGAACCCAAGCTCCGGCCCACGGCTTCGACCCGCAGCGTTAACTGCAGATGCCGCCAAACAATGAATCCGATAGGCGAGAGAGATGGAGGAAGTGGAGGCCATGGACATGTAGCCCGATTTACGTGTGCATCGAAGAGGTGCCCATCTTCATCTGCGTCGATAGGTCGAGGGGTGTTTCCGAATTTTCCCTGGATTTCTTGAATGATAGAGCCAAGGTCAGAGCCTCGTGTAATGGCTTGCTCTGTTGCTCAGCTTCAATGGGTGTGTGAAGTTTCCTAGTTTTCTTGTACCTGGATTGGAAAAGAACCAGAGAACAGCCGTACACACGATCAAGACCGGAGGTAGCGAGCTTGTTGCGCGTTTCCTCCTTCCTCATCATTTCCGATGCTGGGTCATATGCGGGCAGCTCGAAGACGCTCTTGTTGATGTTCCGACTGCTGGAAATGGCAAGATGCTGCAGAGAGAAGGGGGATAGAAGAGCGGCGGGATAGACGCCACCAGGTTCCCCAGAGATCAGCGCGAGCGCGGGTGGGAGAGAGGAGTGAGCTGACAAATCGTAGCCGCCGATGAGACTCCGGAGGTGACGGCGGAGGCAAAGGGCGCTCGAGACCCAGCAGCTGCAACCCAGCGGGGGTCTTCAGGGAGGCGACGTGCCAGAGGCAGATCTGAGCAGCACCTGCGGCCGACGGGGGCTTTGGGGAAGGGGGATCGGCGGGGGAGGCGGAGGTGGAGGTGGAGACAGTCGGGCGTGCCGGAGAAAGAGAGAGAAGGTATCTGCGTTTTTTCTGCTCGACTCGAGGAAGGAGAAGGCAAAAGGCACTCGAAAATTGAAAAGGAGAGAGGTTTTTGAGCGGCAACAGCATTAATTAATGCTTCTGCTGAGTCTCTTTTCAGCCGCAGCAGAGGAGAGAGAAAAATAAATCCTCCGACTTTTGACTTCTCTATTTTCCAGCTGGTCTAAATCCAAGGACACGCGTCGACCTGTTAGTGGAGCCATCTAGACTTGCGCGCGCCACGTAGGACGGTGACGTGGTGATTGGCAACCACTGAATATTTTCTCCTCAGCCACCGGCCAATCCTGTTCTGCCATCGTAGGGCGCGCGTGAGTGGCAGAGGAAGGAGAAGGAAGAAGAAAGAAGGGGGGCCGGGCCAAAGGGAATTGGCCTTGGGCCCGCGTGGAAAAGAAGGAGAAGAACAAGGGGCTGGGTGCGGAAGCCCAGCCCTTGTCCTGTGCGACCCCCTTTTTTTTTCTTTTTATAAGTATTAATTTTTAAACATTAATTTATCCGAAAATAGGGAAAATAAAAATAGAATATAAAACCTAATGGAAACTAAGACCTAGGCGATGCGAAAAATATTTTTGTTATGGTCAAATTGATCTCTAATTTTCTATGCAAATTAATCCTAAATACTTAGTCAAAATTTAGGTATCAACAGTTTTGCAATATAAGCTTACTCTAAATGCAATGAAGTTGAAAAATGATAATATTCAACTATGCATCCTAATTCTAATGACTAGCAATGATGAATATGCATTTTATCCAAGCATGACATACAATTTTATGAACCTAATTCTAAGAAAAGGGAACTTAGTTTATCCTAAAGCAATATTTTTGTATTTTAATTAGAAAATTCGAAATAAAGAAGTTACTTAATTTAAATGTGCGTTCTAATCTAAAATAGGCAATATTACTAGCAAAAATCAAATCAAATTCTATCTACTTTTAGAGATTTTGTTTTTACAAAAACAATCAAACAATGGATAAATATTGGATTAGATAATGCAATCCACAAAGATTATCTTATTTAAATTTAGAAAAAAAAAAACCAAATTATGATAATCAAGTGGTTATGAATATCAATGGAAGATTATCCGTTAGATTTGAAAATGGGTAAATCGACAGTCATATCCAAATTAGAAAGAAAATTTCCTTGGTGTGGTATCTTAGGATGCATTATCTAATAGAATGTCTAGCGGAATATATCAAATCTATTAAATATGAGAATCATACCTAATTCGAGAATTTACTTTTCAAATTTGAATGCAACACAATTAGACTAGGATCGCAACCGGGCTAGCCGCCAGGTCAATGAGCCCGGCACAGCCAAGAACTCGACTAAGGACCTGCAAAACAGAGACAAGACGCCTCGGGTCAGGACTGGACCGGACCGGACCGGACTGGACTGGTGCTGTCGTCGACCGGGGGTAGTGTGGCCGCGGCCTTGAAACGCTGGGAACCAGCTGGAGCTGCTCGCTGGAAGTTGCGACAGGAAGCTGCTGGACGTTAGGGATGCCGAGCACGTGTTGGGCAGAAGCAACTTCGGAAAGGACACCGGATCTGCAAACGCTGCCCGATCAACTTGAACTCGCTAATTGTTGGATATCTCGCCGGAGATGCTAGGTGGCTCGCCCTGCTGCAAACGCTGACCAGAAGACCACGTAGATCTGCTGGTGCAGTTATTGAACACTTGAGCACTCCTTGACGATTGTCGTGGGATTGGTAGCTTTGGCCACAACGAGGAGCAGCAACACCGTCGTGAGTTCACCCGGAAGGGAGCAACGTGTTGCTGGAGGTATCACGGCGAGGCCACCTTGTCGTCGGGGGTGGGGGAGGCGTGGCAATGGGTCACCGTCTCATGGCGACACGAACGGCCGCAAGCGAGCTGAAGCTCCGCTGCAGGGTGGCCGCGGGTGACGTCGCGAGAGGCTCGGCCACTCACGCGTCGTTTATCTGCACGTGCTCTGAGAATTGTAATTTTTGCCGAACTCTAAATTATGAGGCATAATATGCTATTAATAATGTAAACGTAAGTTCAACCATGGGCTTATTTTAGCCTTTATCAAGATAATGGGCTGAATTAGGCTCAAGACCTATTATAAATTAATTCCCACAGGCTGAAATTTAATTAAATTAAGCTCAATTTGGCCAGTCTTTCCCAAGTAATTTTCGGTCCCTAATCCCCCCGTGCTGGCCGTGGATCTCAATTGTGTCACTTTTGAGAAAGAATTCGTCGACCTCTAATTTGTGAGGCATGATGTTCTATTTGAAATGCAAACCATGGTTAATTTCAATATTATGGGCTTAACTTAAGCCTTATTAAAGTGATGGACTTAGATAACCTAAGGCCAATCCTAATTGGACTCCTAGTGGGCTGAATTGTGCTTAAATTAAGCCAATTAAGGCCCCTCTACCCTATGAATTTTAGCCACTACTTCCCCTAGGCTTAGCCGAATTTTGGTCCCCCGTGGGCAATGCAATTAATGAAAAATATAACCAAAAATTGAATGCACCTAAAATTATATATTATGTAATTTAATTATAATATTTTTGTTTAGGCATTAAAAATCAATCTCTAATTTTCTATATAATAAATGAATAAGCAGATTGTGAAATTTAGATATCAGCATTCTTCATATTTATGAATGGATCTTTACTCATAAAATATTCGATAAAAACATTCCCGTTTGACATGGGACTTATGATGTGATCAAACTCTCTCAATTAATGTACAGTGTTGGCACCTAATTTAAATTTAGTTTTTTTAGAAATTAAAAATAGAGCATTTGGTTCTGGAGAGAAATTTTGAATATTTCTTTTGAATAATAAAACATTTTATTGTTGAACAGATCTCCTCATTTCGAATTCAAAAGAATTCAACAGTCAGAGAGAAGAGGGCTTCGGTTTGTGGGAGAGGTAAAGAGGAAAAAGTCAAAGAAAAAGTGGCAGAGGTGATGTGACATTTACTGTTCACCATTTTCTTCCCACTGCCGGCTTAGCTTCTACCCTTCCTCTACCGGTTTTGGTTCTGCTCCGCCCTCTTCCGTGACGGCCGGCTCCGAGAGCCCGTCGCGCCTACCGCACCTCCACCCAGTGCCGGCAGCTGAGCCGCCAACCACCGCCGCTCCTCCAGCCGTCCGCCACACTCAGCGAGCACCTGCGCCACCCAACTCCGCCTACTTCTGCTCTGTCTCGCCGGAGCCAAGCCCGAGTTAGATCTGCTTGCCGTCTCCGACCCTGACGCCTGCTCCGCCTCACCGTGCGACGCCCGCAACCGACCCGCGACGACCCGACGTTTGCTCCTGCTTCCGGTCCGCTGCTTCCCTCTACCGAGACCGGACCTGAGCCAGATCTGCCCAACGTCTGCACTACACCGGCTCCGAGCTTCCCTGACGACCTCTGCTCTGTTCGTGATCCGCCCAGCCCCTCGCCGACGCTTGCTGAAGCCGCGTCGCTCCCGACTACAGCAGACTTTCACCCGACGCCCCGCTTCACTTGCAACGCCCATAGCAGCCGCTCACTGAACCGCCCGCCCTCTGCTGCTCCTGCACCAGCAACAGTTGCTGCTTTGCCGTTGCTGGTTCGGGCTTGTTGCCTCTCACCAGAGCTCCGACGACCGCGACACCTGCCCTCCGCTGTGCCTGCACCTTAGCCGCTCGCCACCACTGTTTTCCGGAGATCCTTTGATGGTTCCTGTTGCCAGAGTTACCGTCCAATTTTGTGTCAACTCGGTGGTTTCGTTAACCGGTTTTTATCACTTTTGTTACTGGACGAACCAATGTTGCTGTGAGTTTGACGTGGCTGATCTGATATTGTTTCTCTCCCGTCGTTCACACTCGGCCAAATTACACCCCCACGTCGAGACGTGATTTTTCCTTGGGGCTGTTCTCTATTTTCTCTTTGTGCAGGTGTTGTTTTTAGCAACAAAAAGCCGTGCCCTTGACTAGGTAATTCCTTTAGGCTAAATTCAGTTCAAATGTTCTGTTTCATAGTTTTTTATTCTAACTTGATTTGTTTTGATTTATTTTTATCATTATCCGATTAATGAATTTGTCATATTAAGTCATAATAATTAAAAATATTGAGCCGCGAGATGTCGGGTTAGATTTTTGATTATTTGGACTTTTCATGGAAAATTCATGAATTGCTTTGCATCATTGAGATAATATGTCATTGATTTACCTCGATATTAATTTTCTATAGGATATATATTTTGGTGCGTTATCGTTATTTGTTCATCACATATCATGCATCATATGTCATATCTAGGATTTAGGTATTTAGGTCCATAAACATTTCATGTTTAAAGCAATGCATTTTAATTTTTTAAGATTCATATAGAATTAGGATAATTTTCCTTTAATAAAGCTGTTGACACCTAAATTTTGGCGACCCGCTTAGTCATTTATTGCATTAAAAAATTAGAGGTTAATTTTATTCCGGAAAAAGTAGTTAATTGCATAGCATATAGTTTTAGGTGCATTTGTTTCTTAATTTGCATTTACATTGGGTCGGTGACAAATGGGTTTGATTTAGTAGTTCTAAGCTTTAATTTGGCGAGGTCGGACTAAGCCCACGAAGCAAGTAAATTGGCCCGAGCCCGTTTTCTTTTAATGACAAGAATTACCTAAATTGAGATTTGAAATAATATTACGGTGGATTCTTGGAATTTAAAAAATCGGGTTGCAATCTTATCTTTAGGTGATAAAATCAGGAGATGTGGAAAATAAAAGAAAAGTGATATTGCGTGCGAAAAGAAATCTTCGCGGATGCTGATTTGAAAAGGAAAATAAAACCCTAATCTTCAGCCTATAAAAAGGTTTTCGCGGAGGGTTTCGGAGAGAGGCCACTCACAATAGAATACACGGCCATTAGGGGGCTTCTTTCTTCGCTTTGTGGGAGGGGTTTTCTTTCTTTTTTTCATATTCAAAGGTCAATAGTCAAAAGACGGAGGGCCACAGAATCGATACAAACGACCACATTGAGGGGAGCGCAATAGAGAGAACAGGGAAGAAAAAGGTTGCTCGACCTTGAAGCCGACGCCCGTAGCCCACCATCCTCAGCCGTTGTTCCTCCGTTGATCGCTACTACTTCACGTCCAAACCGGCACTCACGCAACCCGACGCCACGAGCAGCCACGACGCTACCGCCAATCTTTGACCGAGTACACCGGGAGTCCCTTCGGCGTTCTGTTCTTGAATCCAGTCAGAGACTCGACGAATTCCAGCCACTACGCCTTTGGTCAAGTTCGCCTTTGTTTTGCAGGTCTTCTTCGACAGATTCGCCTACAAGGCAAACTTGAAGAGAGGGAACGCGTGCCTCCACTTCTCTGCAGCACCCAGGCATAAATCCATGCATGAAGAGAGAAAAGAAAAATCAGGGCATAGATGTTCCCAGTAAAAGAAGGGCGGTCAACTTTGAGGGGAATTGATTGTGTTTCACAAAATTGAAGATGTTGCAGTAGCTCCTCACGTCATCGCACTTCCAACAAGCTTGTATCTTTATTGTCATGATCGACTTTTCCATGGCGGGTGTTCAGCAAGGTTCCAGCCACGACTAGCCTTAGTCGTGCCTCATCAAGCAGCTGCAGGATTTCTCAAGGGACACCAATAACCCCATCGAGAATTCCATCCTCAGGTCACGCGTTCAAGTTCCAATCGATGCTGATCTCGGAGCCTTACCAAGTTACTACCTTGGTCTCTCCACCGCAACGTTTTCTTAAGTCAACGTTTGTCCAGCAGCTTCCGCGGTGATTGATTGCTTTTGCAGGCGAAACGATTACGCGGTATCCAATTCTCGGCTTTGCCTCGCATCGTCCCGCAAAGATTCCTCGACGAGCGGCCACGCAACCGTCCAGCACTTGCTGATTTTTGTACCACTATTGAGCCCGTCCCCAGATCGAGCCGGACGAATGAGTTTTTGTTTTGTTTTGTAGGTAATTGGTCAGCCCCTTGCTGTGCCGAATTCGCTGACCCGTTTGGCGAGCCTAAAGTTCACGATCAAAAGAATTACTAGAATCTCGATTGAATAATTCCAAGCGGTGAATTTATCTTCTTTCTTTTTTTGCATGTTGTCTAGATTGGACAATAACACGTGTGATTCTTTGTGATTTTACTTCATGCATGCAAAAGAATCTTCTTTGGCCAGATGAGCGCGAGCAGCTTGGGCGAGTGGCGATGTGCAAATCTCAGTGAAGAAAAATAGCCACACTATCTTTGGCCGCCATCCTCGCAACGTCATTATAGGCCATGCCATGAGCAGCCGCGAAAGTCCAGCCATGCCTTGCTGTCCTAGTCCGTGAGCCATCCATCGTCGCCACCAACCATACCACCGTGAAGCATCGTCGCCATGCATATAACGCTTGCCGCCGTTCACCGTCAAGGAGCCGGTTGCGATCCCGGTCCAATTGTGCTTGGTCCAAATTTGGAAAGAATATCTTTGAATTAGGTAAGACTCTTGATCAATTTGATTTTCATATATCTCGTTGCGTAATTCGTAATATCGCAATCTTTCTTTGAATGTTTGATCAATATTGCCATATCCAAGAGATCTCTTGATCTCTCGAATTAGGAAATTTTCCTAATTTTACAACGTGCATACGATTGATGGTCCGATTTCACGCTCGAAATACGACTCGCAATCGCACGGAAAATCGCCAATCCGATCTCACGCTCGAGATACGATTCGCGATTTCATTTGAAATTGGCCAATCCGATCTCATGCGCGAGATACGATACGTCAATTTATTTCCCAAAATTAAATGGACATGGATGATATCTTGCTTGATTTGGTGCTGCGCTGTTTTTGATGCATTTATTTGTTCGCTCCCGTAAAAGGAAAAAATAGAAAAAAAAACATTTGAGTTAGATTAGGTTCATGTTAGAATTACTTATTTTAGGATTATTTTGCATGTTTAGAATAGGAAATTTATTTATTTCAACTTCCTTAAATAAAAATCCAAAAAGATGCATTCATTTAAGATGTCAGTTTTATATTAGGATAGATTGCATGCTTATTAAGAAAATAAAAAAATCATGTGCACGTCATATAGCGTTAGGGTCACGAAATGCACGTCATTTAGTGATTGTTGCTAGGTTCATTTAATTAGAAATTGCCCGTCATTAGAATTAAGTCATTAGGTTAATTTAGATTGCACAGTTAATCATTGCATTTCTTTAGAAATTATTTTACTCATGTCATACAACTTAGGTCATATTGCCATGTCATATCATCTTAGATTAGTAGCATGCATTGCATGATTATCATTAAATAAGTGAAAACAAAAAAGAGAAATTGCATGTTAATTAGAAATCATATTTAGGATTGTTGATGTGAATTCTAAACTAACAACGCAGATGCTTTCGTTGCTACGAGGTAAGTCCTGCAATTTATTCATTGCTTTCTTGGGTGTTAAATTAGTGGTTTGTGCACCTACATGGTCACCTCACATGTTAAGGAATTAAAATCAATTCAAGTTGCTTGCCAAACAATTTTTTTCAAAATAAAAGATAAAGGTACCGAAAGGGCATTAGAGAAATCTAGTGTAACCAAGTCCCCGTACCCATAATCTCTGATTCGTATGAGTAAAGTAAATCTCCCATTACTTTACTTGGGTTTCTAATCGACCCACCAAAAATATATTAGTGGCGACTCCTAATTGAAAATCAATTGCATGTTAAGAACTCGAATCTAAGTCGCGAATTGGTATGGGCTTAAGAGAGCCCGAGTTAAGTTTAGGCTTAACAATCCATTAGCCAAACCCTAGGTGGTTCACACTCCCAAAAAATTGGTCGCGACAAAAACAAAGACAAAAAAGAACAAAAAATGTTATTTAGGTTATATAGATTTCATAATATGCACACCATATAATCTCATTTATGTCATCATTGTTTAGTGTAGGTTGCATATATGTAATAACAAAATTATTAAAAAATCATAAAAGAACATGCATATAAAATTACCACGTCATACATATCATATAGCACATGCATATTTAGAGTTATGTAAATTAGATTGCACACATATTGTAATGATTTAAATTATGTCACATGAATTGCATCTCATATGTCATTAAGGTAAAACTCATGCATATCAAATTTAGATTAAGATTGCATATAATTAACATTCTTTTTAAAAAGAAAAAGAAAAATTAGGTGTCATGTCATTTAGAAATCATGTTTAAGGCATGCATTTTGATTAGCATTTTCGTAAGTTTTTCTTTAGAGAGTGGACCTTAATCAATTTGTAGTTTATAATTTCTTACAATTTATCACTTCAGTTGATTGAATGTTATTTCATTGATTGTGCACCCGCATGACCACCATTTGCATGTTAGTAGCTTAAGTTAAAACTAATCAACATTGCCTGCAAAATATTTTTGAAATTAAAATAAAAATGTACCGAAAGGGCGTTAGACTAATCTAGCGTAACCATGTCCCAAGACCTACTGAATCTTTGGTTCGCAAAAGTAAAGTATTCTCCCATACTTTACTTGGGTTTCTAACTAACCCTCATTGGTTAGTGGCGACTCCAAATTGAGTATAATTGCATGTTTAAATAAATTAATTTCTTAACATCAAGTCGCAATTTGTAGGACTTGGGAAGGTCAATGCCAAGTCTTTGGACTTAGTAATCCATTAACCTTCTTTAAGTAATTCACCTTCGGGAAAGTCGCGACAGCTTGGCGACTCCGCTGGGGAGAGTTAAAACTCATAGTGGACATAGGCCTGTTTCTTTTTTCTTTTTTTTTAAATATTTTGTTTGGCAGCATGGAAACAAGGTACGCTCTTAACATGAAGTGTTAAATGTTTTTACATAAAGGAGTTATAAGGGGAGTAGTGCTTGTTGACTCTTTGTTTTGTAGGAAGGTGTTAGGATTGAATGTTTTTCTTATATATTAAAGTGTTGCTTGCATTATAAATTGTTGTGCATGATTTTCAAATTGTTTTAGCACTACACATTACACACACAACCTGCCGTCGGACCTGGACCGCATTTAAGGATTCTAGGATGGTGTTGAGAAATGGATCAACCTTGAACGCGAGACCGCGATGTAGAGGTTGCCTTTCTCAACCCTGAAATTTTCTTTGGCGTCAAAACGTTTATCCTTGTTCATGAAAGTGCGTGACCATGGGATTTTCTTTTGACTGAGCCAAAGTTAAGAGGAACCGACATTTGTACGCGAGACTGCGACTAGTCGGCCCATCCTCTTAGCTTTAACTTGCTAAGCCTTGTAATTTAGGTGTTAAGCCTCACATCTCATGCGCCTATCTATGTGGTTGCCATTTTTTCCTTTGTGAAGTAAGTATTCTTACCTTATATTATGCAATCTATTTATTTTATCACACTTTCTTTTGGTCCATGACAAAAGGCCAATAGTAGGTCTTAATCTATCTCTGAGTTGGTTCGATAAAACAAGAAGCTTCGAAAGACTGTGATCTCCCAATTGTATATGGAAAAGAGTCGCTAGATTTAGGATTTTAATTCTGGTTTTAGGGTGTTATTCCAATTTCTTAGATTGATGTTTTAGGAATTTAGTTTCCTAGGGAGTTATTTTAACGTTTTAAGTTGATGTCTTTGGAATTTGATTTCACTTAATAAAATAAACGATTGACCGTTGTCATGGATCAATCTCATGTGTTATCATGCTTACTGTATTTTTTTTTTTTTACATTGATAGGTAACAATACAGCTCACCCAAGATCGCCAATCCGTACCCGTTCTAGAGCAACAATGGCTGATAACACCGAACAAACGCGTGTTGCTGAACAAGCTCGCATTGCTGCCCTCGAATTGGAGATGAAGTAAGTCCTGAATGTTCTTGAGCAACTATCTAAACAAATCGATTCTCTCCCAGCAAACACTGCCCCATCAGCTCCACAAGTTGAAGTGGTGTTACCACAACATACTCCCATGGCTGATCCAAGAGATAAAGGCAAGAATACGATCGCAGTTGGGCCATCTACCTCTAATGATCCCTCCAAGGTTAAAATTACTGACGCGCCTCAAATTGTTGTCGATGAGGAGATACAAGTGATACAGTCAGCTATACCGAAGACTGAGTAAGAAAAACGCTTGGCGAAAATTGAGGAGAAACTTAAGCAGCTGCAGGGTGCATTTAGCCAAGACCCAACTGATTTGTCCCATTATGCGAAGATCAAGATACCAAAGAAGTTCAAAATGCCAGATTTTGAAAAGTATGATGGCACCTCTTGCCCGAAAATCCATTTGCAGACTTATGTGGTTAGGATGACCCCATATGTTGATAACATACCCTTGATGATTTAGCAATTTTAAGCAAGCCTGACAGGACCGGCACTACAGTGGTACATTATGAAGAAAATTAATCTCCTAGAGACTTTGGAGGATTTGACATATGCCTTCTTCAAACAATATAAGTATAATATTGATGTCACCCCATCTCGAGAAGATTTACTTCGCACTAAGAAGAAGATGACGGAATTTTTCAAGGCATATGTCACGAGATGGAGGACCGTAACTGCTCAGATTACTCCGGAGCCGACAGAAAATGAGCTGATGGATTTGTTCATGAAGACACTCCCGCCTGAATATCGAAATAATGCTGGGATCGACTGCCGAGTCGTTCAATCAGCTAATCCCTGTCGACGAGCGAATTGAAGTAGCATTGCGTGATGGATGGGCGTCTAATCAAACCAGCTCGTATGGGAGAGTCTCAACCAAGAAGGATAAGGAACCTATGGTGGAGGTTAATGCAGCTTATGTTTAATCACATCGCCCTACCCCGAACACCCATCAGGGAGGAGCACAACCATTTTTTGGCGAGCAGAAAAACTCTTACAGGTGTCAATTTACGCCACTTCCTAAGCCCTTGTCCAAGATCTTGCCGACCCTTTAGAAGAAAGGATTACTTGCTGAGGAGCCTAAGCGATCTAATCCCGAGCGTTTCCCCAACTATGATCCGTCCAAGACATGTGCTTATCATATGGGGGAGGCAGGGCATCTGGTTGACGATTGTTATACGCTGCAACACAAAATCCAAAATCTTTTGGATGCCAAGGTTGTCTCATTCGGCGATGCACAGCCGAACATCCAGAATAACCCACTCCCTGACCACCCAAAAGCTGTGAATGTCATTTTCAGTTTTGATACTAAGCCCACCATGTTTCAGATGATGCATGAGAAAGCAGAAGTGATGGACACCTTGGGGCAACCAAGTGGCAAATTCGATTACTATGTAAAGTATTCGGCTCCTCCCGGCTCCTCCCAGCTCCTACTTCAACCCACGGGATATCATCCCAGATGGATGGGGTGGCATAGATGATTCCGCACCTCCAAAGATTGAGAGCTCTGATGACACACTCGAAGGAATGACTGAATTGTTTGAAGATAATTTAGTGTTTGCCATCAACAAAGATCGAGAGTAGGAGAATTTTAATTATTTGCACACTCCTCGGCGCAGGAGTCTTTATCGCTTTCCGTATTTGCATATTTTCATTTTCAATTCTAGGATTTTCCTCATTTCAATAATGTAATTTGTTTTTCATTCAATAAAATACATGGAGAATTTTCGTGTTTTAAGGGTATGTTGAAGTACACTAAATTAGCCCTGTGATGAAATCCTACTCAAAAGAAAATGGCAATGAGCTAATTCTGAAGGCTGGGCTTCTTCATGTTCCCTTGAAATTTTTTTTCAAAATAAAATAATTTTCCAGCATGCATCTAATTTACCCTGTTTGTTTCATTTAATTATCTGCTTTATGTTTCAGGTGCAGCCCTGCACACATTTAAGGAACCTCTATGAGCTCCCTTACAAAGAGAGGGGCAAGACACAGACACTTAACAGCTTTGACTTTATGATAGAGCATGGCCTTTTTATCATTTCAGAATGTTTTCACATGATGTGTAATTCACCAATTCCACTTGAAATTTATCAAAATGGATAATTCAATGAAGGATGTTGAGTTACTTGAACATGCTAAATGATGCTAAATGAAGCGTGAAAGACAAGCCTTATCCCATACACAGTCCCTTGTCTATACATTGTGAGGTGAGTATGGAAACATTTTGTGTTTCAAGGTGAAGAGTTTTCTTGCAAGAAGTACGACAACTAAAATGACGAGGGGCAGTTCATTTCTCTATTGGTGAACCCTTGTTTAACCCTTCTTTGAGCCTAAATACTTGAAGAATTTCTTTCATACTACCCCTGTCAAGGACCACCTCACATCGGGGCAAATGGAGGTAAGTCGACATTGAAGGAGAGTGAATCTGGATAGAAATTTTCTTGCTCTCACTTGCATCAATCTTCAAGTTGTGCTATTACATTGAATTCATGTGGTAATTTAAGTACCTTAGGATGATGAAGAGCATTTCTTTCTCAATCTTCAAGCTTATTTAGGTCCATAAACATTTCATGTTTGAAGCAATGCATTTTAATTTTTTAAGATTCATAAGGAATTAGGATAATTTTCCTTTAATAAAACAAAGACAAAAAAGAACAAAAAATGTTATTTAGGTTATATAGATTTCATAATATGCACACCATATAATCTCATTTATGTCATCATTGTTTAGTGTAGGTTGCATATATGTAATAAAAAAAATTATTAAAAAATCATAAAAGAACATGCATATAGAATTACCACGTCATACATATCATATAGCACATGCATATTTAGAGTTATGTAAATTAGATTGCACACATATTGTAATGATTTAAATTATGTCACATGAATTGCATCTCATATGTCATTAAGGTAAAACTCATGCATATCAAATTTAGATTAAGATTGCATATAATTAACATTCTTTTTTAAAAAGAAAAAGAAAAATTAGGTGTCATGTCATTTAGAAATCATGTTTAAGGCATGCATTTTGATTAACATTTTCGTAAGTTTTTCTTTAGAGAGTGGACCTTAATCAATTTGTAGTTTATAATTTCTTACAATTTATCACTTCAGTTGATTGAATGTTATTTCATTGATTGTGCATCCGCATGACCACCATTTGCATGTTAGTAGCTTAAGTTAAAATTAATCAACATTGCCTGCAAAATATTTTTGAAATTAAAATAAAAACGTACTGAAAGGGCGTTAGACTAATCTAGCGTAACCATGTCCCCAGACCTACTGAATCTCTGGTTCGCAAAAGTAAAGTATTCTCCCACACTTTACTTGGGTTTCTAACCAACCCTCATTGGTTAGTGGCGGCTCCAAATTGAGTATAATTGCATGTTTAAATAGATTAATTTCTTAACATCAAGTCGCAATTGGTAAGACTTGAGGAGGGTCCGTGCCAAGTCTTTGGACTTAGTAATCTATTAACCTTCTTTAAGTAATTCACTTTCAGGAAGGTCGCAACATAGGGACAAAAACCATAATGAAAAATGGGCTTGAAACTGAAGAATGAGGAGCCACATATGTGAAAGAAATGTGGGGCATGAAGGTCGTGAAATCGTAATCTAGAAAAGATAAACTAACAGATGAAATATCACTACCCATATAATATATATTCTTTTTTTCTTGTTCTTTTTTTTGTATTGTTACTTACGAAATTGTATTTTTGAGTAACTTTTTTTTTTTTTACAAAATATCATTATTGAAATGTTGTCATGTCAGTAATCATGGCTGCATGATTAATATGTTAAAGATGAAATTTGCATGATTCCACAAGATAAAAAGGCGAAAAAAACTTCATTATACATATTGTTGTAACGATCTTGAACTTCTAAGGAAATTATTCAAAAAGTCTTAAATCTATTGTATGGAGGTCAATTCAGTCATAGATCTTTCAATTATGCTAATTTAGTCTTAAATATTTTGATACTTTGCCAATTTAGTCATAAACATTTTGATGATTTGCCGATATAGTCCTTCTGCTAAATATTTGTATAAAAAGTTTATGACTAAACTGGCAAATTTTCGAAAGATTTAGGACAAAGTAGACACAAAGAAA
Source organism: Eucalyptus grandis (assembly GCF_016545825.1). NCBI lineage: Eukaryota > Viridiplantae > Streptophyta > Magnoliopsida > Myrtales > Myrtaceae > Eucalyptus > Eucalyptus grandis. The sequence goes on from NC_052621.1 coordinate 8,831,888, forward strand.
TTTTTAGGACTAAATTGGTAAATCATCAACAAATTTAGAACTAAATTGACACAATAATTATCACACAATAGGTTTAGAGCTTTTTGAACCATTATCCGTAACCTTCTCTAGATAACGTCCATCATGATGTTGCAAGTAGTGGATATGCAATGCATTGGAACATGACGTCGGGCTCTGAACATCAAATAGTGGATATGCGCGAGTTCAAACTTAATTTAACCTTTTTTACTTTCTCAATAAAAAGAGAACTCATAGGTGCTTTAACCTCGAGAATCATCTCTCATTTGATTAGGAAGAAAGAAGATTAAGCAGTCCAAGCATGTGCATCAACTTGATAATGTGGCCTTTGTCATTGGAGAAAGAGGCATAGGGAAATTGCTTGCCTTCTTGTTTTGTAATTTGCGCCCAAAAAAAAAAAGGCCGGAAAATTGATTTAGATCATCTACGGCAATGCGTGTCAAATTAAGTGAGGCGTTAGATATGTGTTGGATGCGCATAATTGAAAGCGCGCTCTCCATGCATCAAATTTTCCTCGTCTATGCATAATATCCATTAAATTTCAATGAATCACACTCCATTAAATCAACTTTCATGGTGAAAAGCACAACCTAATAATTTGAAAGGTATAATTTACCACGACGTATAAATAGTAGTTAGTATTGATCAAGAACTTATCAGCCATCTAAATTTATACATTATAAAGATTATCATCATATTAATGAAATTTACCGAACTTTTGGGATAGTTACTAAATTTTTTCGATTGCATCAACTAATGTATATGTGCAATTACCAATGTTATATAGAAATCTACCGATCTTTTATAATCTCGAAGTCATAATATACAATGTCGATGAGCATAAATCGAAATCAATGGCTATTGGTCCCGCACAATATTTACAAACGTGAAACTTACTACCCCGATGTGAACTTACGGTCATGTCGCAATAAGGTGAACTATAAGGTACTAACTTTGTTTGAACTTTTTTCAACTCAGTTTCAGAAGCATGCATGCTTGTTTGGATCAAACTTTTAACGGGGACAGGGATATAAACCTAGTTTGGTATCCGAAAATCAATGGCGTTAAAAGACATGGCCTATGGATCTGGGCACGGATGGTCGGAGATTCCCGCACATGGGTCAATAGATGTCCTCATTATGAATTAATTATCTCGATGGTTGTAGGTCTCGAGTAAATCAACCGGGTTTGAAATTTGAAAAAGATTAGAAAAAAACACACGCACTCAACTTGCCAAAGCAATGTATGCGTCCTAGGTTTCGAGATTCGGGCTAAAATTGTTAGTCATTATTCAAATGATGATACACTTGCATTCTTTACCAGATTCCATGCACAACGAATCTTCCAATTTTTTTTTAACAATAAGTCTATATAAAAAGAGGAAAAAAGGTGAGACAGAAGAAGAAAAATAATATTTTTCCCTCTGTATGGACAAAGCTAATCTTATCTAGTTTGGATTATAAGAAGCCACTTGCCTTGGGGGACGGGGGAGGGACGTGCCTTTTTGGAGCGTGCCGCTTATAATTACTCCACTTGACAGGGAAGGTTTTTTTTCTCCCCCCATTTCATTGGCTAAAGCACACTTGTTGGTAAACTTTTATCGCGAGTTCATACTTAATCCACAAGTTGTTAAACCAAATCAAGTCTGATCTATCTTAAGTTCATACTTAATCCTCTACTAGTGGATAGATCAAATAGCAAAAGGCCAGTACCCGTGTTTGGTCAAACCTGCCGCTCTTGAGTGCCGTTATGTCACTTTATATTGCTTCTTTCACAAAACTGACACCACCATTAGATTCACCGGTCTCAAAAGAGTAAGACCCTGAAATTTCACGGCAATGGTGCTAAACCTGCACTCTCATTCATCTCCTGCTTCGTGCAAAAACAAAGCAGTTTATCATCTCCTGCCTTTTAGGAAGTAAGGGCAACTATCTCCGGTGAACAAATAGGCTCTTTTCGCTCTCTACAATTGGGTTTCAACTTGGCTATGAACCAGCTTATAGAAGGATTCCTTAGACTACAAGACCTTGAAATTTCATTGTCATACTCACTCTCACTCTGCCACATCTTGGACTTACTGACCCCGACAACAATCAGTGCTATTCCGACACTTTGGGATTATCAACATGAAATGCCATAAATTATAACATATAACTAAAAACTGTACCAAGCAACCTTAAAGCGACGACCTTCACTTTCAACGATGAATGTACGACATATATAATTAGCGTGAGAACACATATTATGCCAAGATAACCAACAGTCAAAAGACAATCTATAGTTCAAGAAAAACACGTGGTCCGACCTCAACTAAGACAGTGAGCCGATTAATACTCTTCCAAACATATCCTCGATAAATTTAAGTGGTGAAAGAGTAGTTGGTGGGTCGGGTCAAATCTAACTGAAGTTCTCCGGGTGGATCGAATACGAACTCTTCCTTGACATATTATTTTCGACTTCCTTCCAAGCCGTTGAAATGTCGTTACGCGAATACGGTACGGTCACGTGAAGTGGAAGTCCAATTGAATACAAGTCTTCTCTCACCGCCTTTTCTCTTCCGCTCTCCTCGTTCCCTGCTTCATTTTTACGTGCCATGTACTTGCATCTAGGCCAAAACAAAGCCCAGAAAAAGAATAATTACAATAATAAAGCACGTGCCATATTTTCCTTCCCCCTCTACCTATATGAAAACCACTAGACCAGCTCTCCGAAACCCCACCATACCCAAGTCTCATTAACCATTGTCTAAAGCAATAGTTGTCTACACCATTCTTTTTTTCAAGAACACACCAGAAACGATCATCGCCACCATCATCATGTCGAATCCACAGCTTCTTCAATCCCCATCTGCCTCCCCATCCTTGGTCCCATTAAGCAAGCCACCTAGCCAAGGCAACGGTGGGATCACAGTTTTACCAGTATAGTCTGCGCCTATGCTCCAAAAGAACCCCAGAGGCGCTGAAGCAGGTCTTGCATCAAGTAAGATTGAAGCGGTTGCCAGCCCGAGCGCCATGGAGAACCCATTGTCAGTTAAAGCGGTAGTGACCGTGAAACCCAGCACTAGTGGCTTGTTATCGAAAATGGGGATAAGTGGAGGGCTCGATAAGATTACTGATCTGGTGGGGAAAACGCTCCTCTTGGAGCTTGTTAGTACAGAGCTTGACCCCAGTAAGTACTGAGCATTTCGTTTTAAACTTGAATACAACTTGTAACAAAAAGCAGGGGGAGAAATAGGATGACTTTGATGGAAACGTAGTCTTCTACTTTTTGAAAATTTTGCGATGTTCACAATTTGACTTTTATTTGAAGTGAAACATTCGAAGTTTTTCAAGGTCAAAAATAGCCATATTATACGAATTTGTACCAAAATTTTAAAACTAAATGCCTATTATTAGGTTTGGAGAAAAAGTTACAGAAGTACAGAAGTTGTTATTGACTTGCAATAAACAAGGATGTTTGATAGTTTTACTTATCAACCATTCCCTAAATAAATTCTCCATGTACGTAGGTTTAAGTTAGAGATCATGATCTTTGCCAGAAAAAGATATTTGCAAGTACTGCAAAGGATATATGTACAAAATGCAAAATAAAATTGACAACTGCATGGTTTTTGCCCATATTTATCATATTTGAATATAGTCCTGAACTTCATTTACAGAGACGGGACGAGAGAAGGGGACAATCAAAGGGTACGCGTACAAGAAGGGCCACAACAAGGACGAGGTGACGTACGAGTGCGAGTTCGAAGTTGGAGAGGAGTTCGGGGAGGTCGGGGCGATCTTCGTGGAGAATGAGCACCACAAGGAGATGTACCTCAAGGACATCGTCCTCAATGGATTCGTGGGCGGTCCTCTTAACATCACATGCATCTCATGGGTTCACTCCAAGTACGATAACCCACAAAAGAGGGTTTTCTTCACCAATAAGGTTAGATCATAAAGATAGCTACGTAGCTTCCTATCTCGGGTTTTTCTCATCGAGACCTTCTAGGATTATAACTCGAACATATAGTGTATATATGTGTGTGTTACTTGGAAATTAGGGTTTTTGGACACATATGTATTTTATTTTATTTTTTACGTATTTTATTTTATTTTTACACTTGAAGGCACTTGAAAGGAGAGAATAATTAAAATAAAATGTAAAATATTTATTAATAAATAAATAAAAAACCGTAGAGTCTTCTTCACTCAGTTAGTTATGTATCACGAAATGCAAGTTTTCTCGAGGACAAACATAGTACCGCTTCTAGTTCTAGGTATGAATTTTGAGGACTACCTAGATAGATTTAATTTGGGGCTTGATGGCTTTTGCTGCGCACTATTGCGAGGCAGTGCTATTTACCGACGGAAACGCCGAGCGGGCTAAGGAGACCGAGAGAGGAGGAGCTGGCAATCCTGCGAGGGAACGGCCAAGGCGAGAGAAAATCGTATGAGAGGATATACGATTACGATGTGTACAATGACCTCGGGAATCCGGACAGCGACGCGGAGAAGAAGAGGCCCGTGCTCGGTGGCAAAGAGCTTCCATACCCTAGACGATGCCGGACTGGGCGCCCTCAGTGCGAGACCGGTGAGTCGAGAAATTATTTGTTACCAAAAAAAAATAGATTATTGAATTAATTTCTTTCTTAGCGGGAGATGCCCTCCAAAATTAAGTCCAAAGGTAGAGTGCATAGAAAAAAGACCATGAAAACGAGAGGGCATAAAAATTGGAAGAGATATTTGTAAAGTATAAGAGTAGAAAGGGGATCGTATAAAATCAGCCATATCCAGGCATAAAATTGTATAGCAATTGGGAAATGGAACGTCTGTATCTTTCTCTCGTAAAATTGTAGTCACAGAAACATCAGCCATTCATAATTTCGTATCCTTTTTGCATGCTTTTTGTATATATCATCATATTCTTATTACAAGCTCAGTATCATGTTAAACATGCACATATACTATCATGTAGATCCACAATCGGAATTGAGAAGCGGGAGCATATACGTGCCTCGAGACGAACAGTTCTCGACGATAAAGCAAATGACATTCTCGGCGAAGACGGTATACTCGGTAGTGCATGCGCTGGTGCCGTCGCTAGAGACGGCAATGGTCGACGCAGACCTGGGGTTCCCCTACTTCAGCGCCATCGACAAGCTCTTCAACGAAGGCGTCAACTTGCCCCCATTGCAGAAGCAAGGGTTCCTCAAGGACCTCTTCCCTCGGCTCGTCAAAACCGTCACCGATGCCTACCAAGCTGTCCTCCGCTTCGAAACCCCTGAAACCATGAACCGTAAATAAATTACTAGTCAATCACAGGACAAAACTTTATGTATTATTTATGATGTATGGCGGAGATATTTATACATCTCCAAGATTTCTTATCTATAATGATTAGCCCTATTGTTGCATCCTGCAGGAAACAGATTCTTTTGGTTTACTGACGAAGAATTTTCTCGCCAAACCCTAGCAGGAATTAACCCTATGCAATCCAGTTGATCACGGTAATTAATTATATGTATCAATACACATTTCAACTATTTAATTTCCTAAGACACAATTAATATAGTTCGGTGATGGTTAATTTCCCTTGAAGACATTACTTGATATCACCATGTTGGGTACATCCTTTCCATATATAAGTGGTATTAAAATGTGTACTCAGGAATGGCCTTTGAGGAGCGATCTCGACCCTAAAATCTATGGATCGCTCGAATCGGCCATCACGACAGACATCATCGAAAGGGAAATCAAAGGTTTCATGACAGTCGACGAGGTACACGGATACTCCATCGATGAAGTATCACCTAATACAACCTATCTGCACTCTAGGTTTAGGTGATACTTCATCGAAAGGGAAATCAAACATGCAAATTGTACCCCAATTAATGAAATTTGACCTGAACCCGACCTTTCCGGTTTGGTTCAATTTGATTTTGTGCAGGCCATAAAGCAAAGGAAGCTGTTCATGCTGGATTACCACGACCTGTTCCTACCGTACGTGAACAAAGTGAGGCAACTCAAGGGGACAACCCTATACGGGTCGAGGACGCTCTTCTTCTTGACCCCAGACGAGACATTGAAACTCCTTGCAATCGAGCTCACGCGGCCGCCGACCGACGACGGGAAACCACAATGGAAGCAGGTGTTCACCCCGTCGTGCCACTCCACTGGCATGTGGCTTTGGCGGCTCGCCAAGGCCCATGTCCTTGCCCACGACTCTGGATACCACCAACTCGTCAGCCACTGGTAACAAAAAGCCGATCATTACGTTCGACGAACAAAAAAATCATAGATTAGTTACATTGAAGTATAATAATAACGAAGTAGGCCAATGACTTCTCAACAAGAGAGAAGAATATATTTTTAAAAATTATCCATGATAAGTAGGATATATATGCACATATATATGCACTGTGAGATCTGAGTGTGTAGGTAATTTCTTAATTGTTCCTTACAATGAAATGATTTGCATGAAAAACATGATATTATTTCAAGACGTATCTATTTCCATAAATGCTATTTTGTAATTGACATTTATCAAATTTCGACTGTAACAGGTTACGGACTCATTGTGTCACGGAACCATACATAATAGCAGCGAACCGGCAGTTGAGCGCAATGCACCCGATCTACAAGTTGTTGCACCCGCACTTCCGGTACACGATGGAGATCAATGCTCTGGCTCGTGAGTATCTCGTCAACGGCGATGGCATCATCGAGAGCTCCTTCTCTCCCGGCAAGTACTCCATGGAGCTCTGCGCCGTCGCCTATGACAAGCTGTGGCAATTCGACTCGCAAGGCTTGCCCAATGACCTGATTAGCAGGTATTGCGCATCGGCCGCATACCTCCTTTTACCTATTTTTAACGCATGGAGTGTTTAGAGCAAATTTAGTTTGATAGAACTGAATCTTTACTCGTGCCATCGCTTTTCTAATCGTGTCGATTCGTGCCAGGGGGTTGGCAGTGGAGGACCCGACGGCACCGCATGGCCTCAAGCTAGCGATCGAGGACTACCCCTTCGCCAACGACGGCCTCCTCTTGTGGGACGCCATTAAGGAGTGGGTCACCGACTACGTCAATCACTACTACCCCGACCCGAGCCACATTGCGTCGGACAAGGAGCTCCAATCCTGGTGGACCGAGATCCGGACCGTCGGCCACGGCGACAAGAAAGACTCCCCAGGGTGGCCCGACCTCAAGACCCCATCCGACCTCATCCACATTATCACCACCATAGTCTGGGTCGCCTCTGGCCACCACGCTGCCGTCAACTTCGGCCAGTACACCTACGGCGGCTACTTCCCGAACCGGCCCACCATCGCCAGAACCAAGATGCCCGTCGCGGACCCGACAGAAGAAGAGCTCAAGATCTTCTGGAACAAGCCCGAGGTCACGCTCCTCACGTGCTTCCCATCGCCGATACAGGCGACCAAGGTGATGGCAATCCTCGACGTGTTGTCGAACCACTCGCCGGATGAGGAGTACCTAGGACAAGATCCAGAACCAGCGTGGAAGGAGGAGCCGGCGATAAACGCGGCCTTCAAGAGGTTCCATGGGAGGCTGAAGGAGCTTGACGGCGTCATCGATGCCAGGAACAACGACCAAAGGTTTAAGAATCGGAACGGAGCTGGGATCGTGCCGTATGAGCTCTTGAAGCCTTTCTCCGAGCCCGGTGTGACCGGCAAGGGAGTTCCATACAGCATTTCCATTTGAGAAAATGACATGTCGCTAAGGTGGGGATGGTGTTTGCTGATAGAAACACCTTTCTTTTTTATTTTGTAGAATAAGAGGAGCGTGGTGTATGCCGATGATAATGTGATCATCCTAATCTATGGACAACATCTTTTTCTTTTAATGTCATGATCTAATTCGTCGTGTTGCCAATATCTATAGAATTATGATTAAATGATTAATTTCAGTTTTAGTCCTCTATTAATTGCCAAAAAAATTAAAATTAAAAAGTGAGGATATACACAAAAGGTTATCTTCAGTACATCTATGTTGTTCATAAATACCATATTCCACTACCGTTACATCCTAATGCAGAATTCAATAACTTGGGTAAATGGTCAGTTCAATAGATTTGCTAAACATGCTTCTCAGCCACAAGTGAGACGAGGACCAAACCAACAGCAATTCCAATTAATCGACTTCAACGGCTAATTGATCTTCTCAACAATTATCCAATGGCTAGTTTAGAAATTGATCCTCTTGAAAAATGTCCAACAGGAAGATTGGATGTGGAGGAGTATTAAGATGAAGTCAAGGCACCAAAGAAAGTAGGGGATTCACATTTTATATTTGTCTTCTGAGAGCTTTCAAATTGTAATATTTTGAGAAGTATTGACAGTGCTATAATTTGTACTTCGGTATGAGATAACAAGATCTATTAGCTTGGGTATAAATAAAATTAGCATCGAGGAAAAGTGCCTAAGTATAAGTAGCACATTCAACTGTTACTTCAAATAGATTTATAGTGGAATACAAACAATAGGCTATTAGTATAAAAGAATGGACATAAACTTACAACAAGCTGAATTACTATAATCTCCATGTGCATTGTTCTCTATCTCTCCGTTCAAATTCACCCGTTGCCTGATATAAGCATTACACCATATTGCTTAATATAAAGCAGCTTGTGCTTATATCTTGATTGTCATAATTCCGAAAATATTTGTCGAGTTTCTTCAAATCACCCCCTTCTATAGGTGCTACTGTTAGTTAATGTCACACGTAAGTCTGGCTAACATGTGCCGTTAGATCAAGCCGATTGCACGTGGGGCTAATCTCGTCGTGAAGTAGGCTCATATACTTCAAATCATGTGGCATAGTCGATATTAACATAGAAAATATTTACAATTTTTCGACAACCTAGGTGAGGGCGACCTTTGCTAGCCATCCTTGAGGCCTGGCGATGGTCAGTGGAGGGAAAAAGGAAAAAAAATAAAAATAAAATTCAGAAAAATAAAATAATTGTAGAAGCTATCTACATTGACGTTGGCCATATCACATAGGATGGCCAGCACTGACTAGACCATCACATCAACCATTTTCAATCAAAATTAGCTAATAATTAAATTGGAAAATTATTGATAGATTTAAGACTAAATTGGTATAATTAAAATGTTTAAAACTAAATTGATAAATTCTTGAAACAATTAAGGACTAAATTTGCCAAATTGAAAGGTAGAATTAAATTGGCATGAGCGCAATAAATTTAGGACTTTTTTGGTGATTTTCTCCTCAAATCAGACAAGTCGTCTATAACCCACCCTTCCATTTTTACATTTAGAATTCTCAAGCCTAAACATTTCTTCTCTCATCTCTCTTGAACCCTTACTCACTTAAGTATCGTAAGGCCCTATTGAGTAAAATCCTAGCGAACTTCCTTGTTTTGGGTGCGCAAAGATCCAACCGAAAGGGAGATCAATCTAGTTTCAAGCCGACATATGTATTGAAAATATCCCTCCGACTATGGAGGGCTACGAAATCCTCTTCTTCTTCTTCTTTTTGGCTAGAATTCTTAAAAACAATTAGTATAACGTAAATCTATAACTCGTGTTCTTTCTCTTTATTTCAGATAAAGTGAGAATATAGCATTTTTAGCTCAAGGCTTGAGTAGGCCGTGTTTATTGAGAAAGCTTTTGAACCAAGTGGCGGAGAGCTTTGGGTATCTTCTGAGCCCATTCTTGTAATCCACGTAGTTGATGCCGAACCGGACGGTGTACCCGTCGGTCCACTCAAAATTGTCTAGCAACGACCATGCAAAATACCCTTTCACGTTCACACCATCCCTATATAACAAAGAACCAAAAAATCACGTCAAGAAAATAGGAGATTTCATGCGGAGGCAGAATTCTATTGTTCTATGCTGAAAAAGCAAAAAAAGAAAAAAAAATCTATAGATTTTGTTGTTGTGCCAGTAAATCCCGATTGGTGTTAATAAGTGTCAACAAATTGTTGGTGAACAAATGACCTCTGACTCTTGTTGGTAATTCACCAACGCCTTTATGAAAATTGCCATTTTTTGTATAATTAGTAAGTTAGCAACTTTTATATTGACTTAAACAACTTTTATTTGCATAATTTGTTAATGCTTTGACACTTTGAATTAACGAAATCCAATATGAAATTTTTTGCCTAAATTAAAGTGACTTACCAACTTTTATCTAGCCAAATTACCAACTAATTTTTTTTTACCAACTCCAAAAGTGTAATTATCTTTTAAGATTTGAACTATTCCATTACTTTACCACTTTCATTTACCTTGATTAAAAGTGATTACACTTTCTAACTTTTTTCATAGATTACCAACCTAAATTAGCGTACTCGCCAACTTCTTCCCTGAATTTACCATCCAATATCGAGATAATTATCAATTCTCATTTGAGTTACTTATCGATGTTTATTGGGTTATTCAACTCCAACCTTGCTAACCACTGGGATTTATCCCAATGGCCACCCTTTCCACATGAGAAGAGAGAGATGGGGAGTTCAAATCCTCACCTTCTTGGAGATGTTGAGGTGAGTACAATTTAGTTTCAGGTATGGATTTTGACTCCCATGCTTTGTAAGGAGGCAAACTTAAAAGTTTTAGAGTTAGAATAGAGCAGGACCGACCAAAAAAAAAAAAAAAAAAATCCAACCTTGCTTATTATTTGCTAACATTTTATTTTCATTCATTAGCAATGCACTAACTTACCAACTTTATTTAGAAATTACCAAAATAACAATCAACTTATCTATTGTTCCTCCATTAAGTTTTCTACTAGTTTTAAGTTACCAACTTTATTGACTAGCTTGGATCATAGTGACATATCAAGAAGTTCTAATAAACTCTTGTTTGAATTAATTACAGGCATTTATGTGGCTTTTTTCAAAAAAAAAAAATTAGCAAGTTAGACACTCAGCAACTCTTTTTGAAAATTACCGGCTTGGAAAAAAAAATCATTTTTTTCAGAAATGGGAGAGTAGAATCGTCTATGAGAGAGAGAGAGAGAGATACGCACTTGATTGCTCTTAAGACATAGGAAAGATGACGATAATAATAATCTATTCTCATGTTGTCGACTAGCTGTTGCTCAAGAGGCAGCGTTTCATTATTGAACTCATCAATGCCTGCACGCATGCAAAAGAATATCAAACATGCGAAAATATCTAAATAAGAATCTTATCGGACTAAAGAGACATGCATGATAAATTTTAAAAATTCATAATAGATTTCCCTTTTATTACAAGGAATCCAAGTAACTTGTTTGAATGGCATATACGAAAATATTTGAAACTAGCAAACTATATAGATCTGCTACATAATAGATAAAAGCATTTACAAAAATAATAACAAGATTATATATGTGCATTACTCTTAGGGTGGCTATTTCCACAACTTTTTTCTAACTAAATGTACATTTTATGGGTCGTTTTTTTCCTTTTTGAAGGAAGGAGTAAATTATTCTCTTCAAAAGGAATTGAAGTAAAACAAGATAAGAAAGTAGCAATTCACGAATGATAATTACCTGAAAATTATATTGTTAGATATCAAAACATGCCATTCACCATTAAAAAAAAAAGTAAAAAATACATGCTTAACTGAAGTTGAAGATTAATTTGGTCAGTCAACTTAAAAAGCATGTGTTTTAGTCAAAATGGTGTGGAAATAGCCACACCCCTTAACTTTGTATCCTGTTTGTGAAAATGTTACCATTTTCCGTGATGTAAATGAGAGGGTCGCTGTATTTCTTCTTCACGTACAGCAAAAGACTTCGTATTCCTTTGGGATACACGTATAACCAATTCGAGGCAGCCTGTCCATTCCATTAAAAGAAGTATCAGATTTATTCACCTCTAGTTTCAAGTATATGGATTTCATCAACTAGAAAATAAACTATTAAAAAAAAAATTGGCCCTTAATATCGCTTGCAAGTTACACAGCTAAACCAGTGGATGCTCATTTTCATGTCATGAAGTACATAGCAAAAAATAGGGAAATTCCTACTACAACGGACGCTCACCTTTGGACCAATCGGGATGCCATTCCTCTCAGCTACAACAAATAAGACTAACTCATAAGGTGAAGAAAGAAGAAATTGTTCATTAAACTTAATCAATGATCGATAATGGAACTCGTTGAAATTAATTACAATTGTAATCTTACTTGTAAGGTTGGCACGGGAATCTGTTAAGTAGCTCGGACTCGGGCCCATCAAGTGCGGAGAGTCGGCGATGTAGTTTGCAGTGTAATAGTTCAATCCGAGAAAATCGATCGAGCCTTTCAACATGGCCGATTGCTCCGGCGAGAACTTGGGAAGTCTCTCTCCAACAAGAGAGCGCATCGAATGTGGATAGTCTCCATGAGTTAAAGGATCCATGTACCTGGTGAACCAATTAACAGAAGAGTTAATTTCTGCTTTACATACTATTCATGAATCACGATGCATCTAAAGAATCTATGTAATTAGCCCATGAAAATAACTTTCGATTCTTGAAATTGATTTAAGGACATTTCCTTAGCTCAGTCTATTTACTAAACAGATGGTGATTGATCGTACTAATTCAATTAACTCCCTGCCTTATCCCGAAATGCATTATTTTTTTCATCGTACTAATCAGAATTTAGATTTTTTATTTGCGGATTAGGAAAAGAGTGCCATTTGGGTATAATTAGGGCCCATAATGGAAGCTTAATGACCCTCAGAAAAAAGAGAGAAAAAAACTGGGGACGAAGCATCTAGATATAAATAAAACCACTACTAATCGATTTGAACAATCATAAATATTGGAAAAGTGAACAAATATAAAAAATTCAAAAAAGGGCACACTTACCATCCAAGCATGAAATCCAGGGCTCTTGATGTAGCATTTTTGTCGCGTTTGGCATCTGAGTAAGGCACCATCCATTGAGACACTAGCGTTATCCCTATCTTCCCCTTTTGCGATTCCTGCGTATATCCAACTTTTTCGATTATAACATTTCTTGGTAAGGATGTACAAAAACAAAGTTAGATAATTTTCTAGAAATTAACTGACCAAATTTTAGATAGCTATCGATAAATTCTTTTATGACAAGAAAACTCATTATTAGTAGGCACATTAGCAAATTTAGTTATCTCACGTGTTTCTCTATCAAAATGAAGATGTTATTCAAATAATAATCACGCCGTGTACGTTATATAATCAAGTTCCAAAAAACTCGGTTCACAAGTAAATCAACAAACGGTCATTTGATATTGAAGCACAACTCACACACGAAGCATCACGTGAAGAATTCATCCGTAGACATCCAAATTTGCAGCAACATGTGTACATAATTACTCAAAATTGATAGATTATAAGATAAATTTTAGAAACGATGCATATGAACGATAGGGACAGACAATGGAAACGCGACAACAAGACACGATCCTTAACCCTAAAGCAACAACTACATATATGTTAAAAGGGTTTTTGACCGCTCACCTGATACTTGTGCCTATACAACTTCACAGCCGTGGCATGAGCAAGAAGCTGGTTATGAGACACCAAATATGGCTCAACCCCAGAATCACCGCCCGTGCAATTCATCCTTTGCCACTCGGAGCATCGACCAGGTGCGGTAAGTCCAATGGCGTAGCCTCCCACACTATAACTGAATGGCTCATTCAGTGTTATCCAATGCTTCACTCTATCCCCAAACTCCTTAAAGCACACACCCACATAATCTTGGAAGTCATCCCTAATTTCAAATATCAAATTAACCCAAGTACTCGTACCTCTGAAAGATTTATCCAGTTATGTGCAATAGTAATATTATGTAACATGTTAATATGGTATCATTCAAAACTAATCAATTGCTCGTCTTACAATCTATGCCTTTGTTATCGAATGTAATGAATTAAAAAGAAAAACCAATTGCATCATACTATCACATTAACACGTTGCATGACATAGACATAATCCAATCTAATTTGAGCAACTCACACGATGCGAGGACTCAAGAAACCACCGTACTCGTCTTCCAAGGTTTGGGGAAGGTCCCAGTGGAATAACGTCACAAAGGGTTGAATTCCTACATCAACATCAGAAGTTAACCATCCTAAGATCAAATAGGTGTGTGAAATTAACTTGAGAGATAATATAGGAGATCAAGCAAATACCTTGTGCTAGTAACTCATTAATAAGGTTGTTGTAGTAGTTGATACCTTCCATGTTCACACCCCCACTCATTTTTCCTTCTGAAAGTTGCCTCAATGACATTTTAGTGAGTATACCATTTACATTGTCTTATTAACTTGGGAAACAAATGATAATGTAATCCAAAGCCATCCAGATGGCTATCGCATTTTACAATAATTTTTAAAACGTCATTGATGGGTCCATTAATTTACACGAGAGAGCAAATTGAACATAAATAAAAATTGAAAGGGATAAAAGTTAATCCAGCTTACTTGGTAAAATTCTAGACCACGAGATGGAGAATCTGTAAGCATCTAAGCCCATTCCCTTCATGATTCCAACGTCTTCCTGCATCACGCTAATTTTTACAATCAATAAAACATAATTAATTGCCCTTAATAACCCTTTTTTGCTCTTACATTTGAATTGATGTGACAAGAAAAAAAGGGGCATTCCTTTTACAAGTAACATTTAGTCAAATTAGAAATTAGTGCAAAAAAGAGTGACCTTGTACCGGTGGTACGAGTCAACCGCAACATCTCCATTGCTTCCATCTGCTATTTTGCCTGCCATTTTTTATACCAAACAATATAGATTGGATAAGAGAAAGAATGTGATGTAAAAGATTGATACACAGATCTTTCTTCTTCTTTTTTGTCAATTGTTTACTTAGCAGAAGTCTATTATAGATGAGGCAATGTAAGCACGAGATGTGTTATTCCCCACAAATTATAGACTTTAATCAAATCATATCTATTGTTCATTGTGATCTCAAATATCCCACAACTTTCCAAAAGAGTTTTGATTTATTTGCAAAAAGGCGAAGAAATCGATTTCTCATTCCACGCCATTTGATTCAAGAAAGAAAGAATGAACTAATGCCCCATTTAAGTATCTCAATTGAACTACTGATAAATGGAATTTTACATAGAAATAGTATTCTTTCTTATTTCAATGATCCTCGAAAGAGAAGAAAGAGTTCCGGAATTGCTAAATTATGTTGCATTTGGTGTTAGTATTTATAAGCCGACGCTAGAATTGTAAAATACTACATTTCTTGTGATTTGGGAATATTTATAATCTCTTACGGACTAGAATTGAATATATATCAAGAAAACATAGCAAGATGGAATGAAAATCATTTATGCTAATTATGTCCCAATTGGTGCCACTTGCCTAAAACAACAAACCATGCTACTTATTTTCGAAAATTATAATGAGAAGTCGCATGAATATCGAAATCTTATACACACGATGCAGATTAAGGCACAATCAGAATGTAGAGATTTTATGACACCATTCCTAATTTATAGTCTCTAGCATTAATCTCGTATATAAGATTACAGGCCCATGCCTGTCCTAATTGTTAACTTATCTGCATTAGTATCTCAAATATGTATGTGTGTGTGCGTGTGTGTGTGTGTGTGTGTGTGTATGTATATAGATGTGTGTGTGTGTGCGTGTGTGTGTGTGTGTGTGTATGTATATACATGTGTGTGTGTGCGTGTGTGTGTGTGTTTGGGTAAGTCAGTATATAATTATTAAAATGTCATGGTCCATACAATTTTTGTCAACATGAAAGGGAAGACATCGACGTGCGTACGGCGAGGCCGCGAGGGGACTCAAATGGTTCAGCATTTCTCAACACCTTATCCTAACACCTTGTATATTTTGATCCAATCCATTATAAAACAAGACATGTGGGGACAAACCCAACCACAGTTCTATGGAATTTAAATTCGGACACAAGATAAGATTTTCTAATAAAAAAACAATTGCCTTGCCGTAAAAATCGATGTCTATAAATTTTAATCCTTGTTAATTGGACAATTATATTGCACACATGAAAAAAGAGATCTGACAATATTTATCAGTGATAAAATGCATCACTGTTTGTATGTGTGGAGGGGAGGATATTAATGTAAGCCAGCTCACAAGAAAATAAATTAAAAAAGAAATGCAAATATAAATACATAAACACACGATCGGTTTTATTTTCTTGTTATTGAAATAGTAATTTGTTTATTAACAACCCAAAAAAAAAAACACTTATTCCCCAGGAAAAATAAAGAAAAGTGGTCCTTTCTATGGTTGTTGAGAGAAGATATCATTATGCACAAAATAGATACCAAGTTGCAAAACGTCCAAAAAGATCATTATAAAGGAATATATATTGTTTTATCTCTCTCTCTCTCTCTCTCCACATTGATAATTAATTCATCCAGAAAGGATGGTTCACCTAAGACTGCTGTCTGCATTGAAACTGAAGAGCGCACATCCTCCACCACCAAGAAAAGAAGGGGGAGAAATCAACAGAAAAATTTCCAGACCAAAAGAAAGACTCCCACCAACTCATTTCACTTTCTCCTCCTCCTCAAGAACGAGAGAGATGGAAATAAAAAATAAAAATAAAATAAAAATAAAAAAACTCTTCACAATTCGTTCACGACGATATCAAGGTCTAAACTCGTTCATGATACCAACAATTTCCTAATATGTACGATTAGTTCTGTTCACCATGTCATTCATATAAAAAATAACTCACTAGACGAGGGTATCGAATGTTGAGAGAGAGAGAGAGAGAGAGAGAGAGAGTCACCCGGATATTTGTGAGTGTAAGTGTCCCATATACTTGGCCCTCTACCACCTTCATTTGCCGCACCTTCATACTGAACAAGAACCAGAGGCCGAGCAAGAGCATCAAAAAATCACCGCCAAAGTCGGATTTTTCACCTCTCCCCTCAGGGAGAAGAAATTTGGGATGTAAAGGAATGGTATGTAAATGAGCTGAACCTGATAAGAGGCTGAGGCAGTGCCGAAGAGGAAACCAGCTGGGAAGCTGCTTCTGTTGAGCAAAGCAGTGTCGTACATGGGTGTTGCAGTAGCTCCGCTCTTGATAAGTGAGCTCAACACCACCAGCACCACGAAGCTTGTTAGGAGCATATGCCCTTGAAAACCCATTATAGCTTTCTTTTGTTCAAGCTTGCTTTGTGTCCGTTTACGTACATGTGTCTGAGAGAGAGAGAGAGAGAGAGAGCTGGGCTCTAAGGGGACGCACCAACCCTATTCTCATGTCCTTACATTGATATAGGACTGCCTATTTTCTCAAGACTGAGTCTCGTGAATCAAAGTCCCCAATTAATATCATTTAAGAGGAATTTTTTTCATGTGTATAAAGAGATGCTCATTTATTATCGTCAAAATCACACTTAATTTCATGAAAATTGAATGTTCTTTCTGGGGAAAAATACACCGCCTGTAACTAGGTTAAGCCTTAATTAAATATCTTCAGTCATGTTTTGACAACTAATCAGCCAAATTTTAAATATTAAGGATCCGATCAAACGAACATGAAAATGCTTAGAATTTATATTACATTTATCTAAAACTAGTTAAAACGATTAGACCATTTTTTATCTGTTTTTCACTAGATGAATTACATCAACTCTCCTTTGGCTGCTCTTGGTACCTCCCTTTTCAATTCCTGCGTACGATGTACCCAAGTCTTGGTCTTTTCTTTTACTCTGCGTACGATGTACCCAAGTCACGGTCCTTTTTTTTTTCTTTTTTCTTTTTTTTTCTTTTTTTTGTTACCTTGGTAGTATTCCTTTTCAAAACCGGAAATCATCGACCTTAATGCTGACGAAGCTGCACTTGGAAGCACAATATCCGCCGGAAGAAAAGATTCCCTAGGTCAAGATACAGACTTTCTCCGGTTGTCTTATATGAAGACGGCAGTAGATTAGAGTTGAATGGAAAGGAGCCAAAAAGACGGCGATGTTATCATATGCGTGAGGACCAGAGCGAGTCACGAAGGCGAAGTTTCAATTAATATTCATGGCATATGCCTTTGGTCCTTACAACTTGTCCTCCTCTGGACGGCAATGAAGTCCAATGCATCAACTCAGCCACGAACACATGCATGCGTTCTCGGGCAGAAAGGTTAGGGAAAACAAAGGGACGACGATGGGTCCGATTGGCCCGGGTTTCCTTGAACGTGGTGAGTAGTTCGGGCAGTACATAATACCCGACTTGAGGGCACCGACCCCTTAAAAATAAGAAGAGAAATGTGATACGAATCGTTATCTTATGGAACAAAAAATAATGATATTATTGCATTTTTTCTTTCTGCATTTGAATAAGTTTAGCGCTTTAGCATAGGTAAGGTAATAACTCTACCTCGGTTGGCACGTACCTCACCCAAAAGATTTTTGAGTTTAGAATTTGTTTTGATGTGGTCCCTCAAAAGATAACGTTCGATTTGACCACCAAGAAATCCAGGCCAAGCCAGAACACATTTTCTTTTCTTTTTTTAAACTTTTTCAATGTCGTGCTAGGCAATATATCTTTAGTCAGATATTTAATAAGTCGTGTCTCTAACCTCGTTAAACAAGCCATATCTTCCATATCGAAAGTAAGGGACTCGAGACAATTTAATCTCTTAATACTGAACCAAAAAATCATAACAAGCAAGGATTGAATCCAATATCTATGTTTTTTGAGATGCAAAGTTTCAATTGCCTTAATGGCTCGACTAATTTCTTGCAATAACAGTGTAACCTAATTTTTACCTACATGCTATGTCATTTGGATGAATAGCGTTTGAGTGTACATACATAATTGCGACGATTAAAGAATAGAAGGGAAAGGAAAAAAATGTCGCATAGCATTGAGCAAACGGAATTTGTAAAAACTCAAGTAAATATTTCTTTTTTTCCTCAAACTTCTTCCCCTTGCTGACTCAAGTTAGCCTTTTCTACTTGCTTTGTTGACTCATTTCTGTTCTTACTTTGTTTCTTTGGTCTCAAGGACATTTTAAGAATTTGAAAGTCCAAGATTTTTCTTTATGAGAAACGCCTCTGCTTCGCTCTTCAATGCAGGTCCTCTTTTAAGGCAAAGATTATTTAAATTGAACAGAATTAGCATGATTTCAGTCACTATGCATTCTCCAATTTATGAAAAACCCATTGCATAGCAAAGTGTATAAACACCAACTATATTACAAGATGCACATCTAACACCGCAAGAATAACAGGCATTAGGAAAATGGATCTTATCAAGGTCTGACAAAATACACAACCATATTTCACATGTTATGTCAGTAGATCGAGCTTACTATGCTTATCCATTTAGAAAAAGAGCTTATCGCACATAAAGTACAGGTAACCCACGTGTTGTGGTATAATGAACGGTTTTATCCATTCTACTTCAACGCTAAATATTAAGTTATCAGAAGATAAAATGTACATCTTGAGGAGCTTGAGAGCTTCAACAAGATTAAGTCAGTCACACGGAGCCTGAATGAGATCATAGACAACCAAAAGAATATGAACAAGCCAATTTAATTTACTTCCCATTGCTGGTGCCGAAAAAGTTCCAGGGATGATTAAATTCCAGGATAAAGTTTTTCCTTAACTTCTAGGTGGCATACTTGGCCGGTCAAACCCCACGCTTAGCTGGTTTTAGCACAAATGGATTGGCTCAAAATAATAGGTGTAAGTAATGGTAGTTGGAACCTTCAGCAGAAAATATGAGCATGATGATGCAGATGACAGCAATAGTAGACCAAAATGCTATGAGTTGAGATGAGAAGGTTCTAATGAATCTTACTTTGCTTGTACCTTAAGAATAATATTACACTCCTACCACAGTTCAAAGTACTGTCTTGGATGCAATTGAACAACAGAGAAAACATTAAAATTGGCAGATTCATCAGCTGAAATGTTAGCCTGACTTTCCAATCCGAGAAGCGGCAGACTAACTATGAATACTTTGCATAGAAAAAGAGCAACTTGTTTAGCTAGTCAAAAAATGCAAAGTTTTGAGCGACACATTGTGTATGTAATGGAACAATGAGTTCCTGCATGTAATATATTAAGCAAATCAATGTACACTAACCACTGATTGTGAACTTTAATGACAGATCATAAAAAAGAAAAGTACAACAAGTTGAGAGGGAATGGAACTAAAGCGGTGGCAGTCAGAACAACCATCACAAAGAATTTGTAGTCAGAAGTGGAAGGATTAAGGTAGATAAAACCTGGCAACTCTCAAAGAGAGCATCTGACGTAGTACCCGAGCACAAGAGAGATCGGGCATCAAAAACTACAATATCCGCAATGAGAAATCTCTGTTCACATGTTCTCCCAAAGTTCACTAACATTAAGACCGGGAAGACTAATAACTGAGCAAATAAGAAACATGAGTTTATCCAACTAGTTATGGAGCAAGAGCATCTCCCCTTTCTAGAATTTGGACATATTGGATGGGACATGGATAAGAAAAATTAGATGCGTCCAATATAGTTATGTTATATAAGAAGTGCTTGAGCAGTACCAAGCTGAACTACAAAAATCAACAGAACTAGACATAGAATACGTCAATGCACCATTGTCAAAGCAAAAGCTATAACACATTAGCAATTATCCTGACAACAATTACTAGACACGGGCGAAGGTTCCAATTTAAAAAGGCAAATCTCCCAAGACTTACTTCCAGTAGTATAGGGTAATCACAGATGCAGTATTTGAAAACCTTCATGAGACTGCTCAAGTAAGCAAATAGAAGATTATCAGAACCATATGTCAAAGACCCATAAGTCTGATTACGATTGTCCTATTCCAAGGCCACCAGATCGCCCCAACATAAAGAAGAAAAATTTTCATAATACGATCATAGAGGACAAAGGTTGGGAAAAATGTTAAATGGCATTAACAGAAATAACATGTCCAGGATAATTAGTTTCATAAGCACTTACCAAAATCAAATAGGATCAAAGATGCGGAATCACCAACGAGCAAAACAGAAAATAAAAGAGAACATGAAATAAAATTCCCTTAAGGCCTCACTTCCTATTTCATTTTTCACCAGGTACTGGAAAGAGGAGGATGCATCAAACGCCACATGCAGGTTCATTTGCATTCGACACCCGCTTCAGCAGCCCGACGAGGCTTGCTTTTCCTTCTGCTGCCATTGTGCCGAAACCCATTGGACTTGGCTGAGTCCTCCACATTTGATCTGGCTCCGACACCATTTTCCTCTTTCGTGATATCTGATTTCTCTTTTGACAGCG
Source organism: Eucalyptus grandis (assembly GCF_016545825.1). Lineage (NCBI taxonomy): Eukaryota > Viridiplantae > Streptophyta > Magnoliopsida > Myrtales > Myrtaceae > Eucalyptus > Eucalyptus grandis. The sequence continues at coordinate 8,853,117 of NC_052621.1, forward strand.
AAGTTCGTCTCCTCTTCTTCCCATTCTCTGCTGCAACAGGACTTGTTGTTCCCTTACTTACAATACTGTCTTTTCCATTCTCTCCATCTTCCCCATCTACTTTTTTAACATCTTCCTCATCAACTTCATCTTTGAAAAGCTTTTGTGGCCTTCCCCTTCTCTTCTGTGCTGGAATTTTCTCTTCCTCACCACTTCCAGGATCCTCATGACTGCTAGAAGCTGATCTCTTTCCCTTTCCTCTGCCTCTACCCATAATTCAAAGACTCCAATCAAGGAATTTCATGGGGACACAGGATGTTTCTGCCAGACAAAAAGCTTAACCACATTAAAGTCAAATCAAGAATATGAGGATATTTCTTCTGAGGCCTTCGCCCACATTGCAGATTCATATCACTGCTTTGGATGATCGAATTTACCATAAACTACGACCACAGAAGGCATTCACTTCCTACCAGAGTTACTGAGTGTGGCAATAAGATCTTCATTTAGAGTTAGATAAACAAGCACTGCACCGTTATTTCACAAAAATCTTCAGTTAAATTTTATGGTGTGATTAGATGATTCAAGTGTGTATTTGCCTTCTCAGCTCATTGATACCACCAAGCCCAATTAATCCTATTAGCAATCAAATAAAAGCATAGAGAAAAGAATTGCAAAGGCAACACACCACCGTACAAAATCAACGCTAAACTAGAATGTTCATTCTAGATCCATAAGATAGGCAGCCTCATCACTCAAACAAACATCCACGGAAATCATCTTCGATTCAAGGAACTCGATGCTTAAGGAAATTCTCAAACTCAATTAAGCAAGTGCCCATAAATGAAAAATACGGCTAAGGGCAAAGCAAGAAAGAAATTGAACTCTTTAAAACAAGAAACAAAAGTCAAAACAAGACATGCAACTGAAGATCCACAAGAGGGCAGATTCGCTCCATAACAGCAAAGCTAATGCAGCTGAAGAATCCTCCAAAATCAGACAACTACAGCTACAAACACATATACATCATCCCAAAAAAAAAAAAAAAAAAAAAAAAGTCCACCAAAACAGAAACATATAACAAGACGAAGCTCGTCTTCACACCGAATTCACACCACACATACATAAACGGGAACGGAACTAACCCGATACGAGACAAGACTCGCCACCCTCTTTCGGATGCGACCCATCATTCCAGGACGCCAAAGCAAGCAACTTTAGCGAAAAGGAAGAAAACCCAGATGAAGTTTCTCGGCCGGGGTGAATTAGCAGGTAGGATGAGAACCAAGAGAAGGAAATACTATCGCCCAAGACCGTGTTTTGAAGACGATATTGGTGTTGAGAGATTCAAAGAGACAGCAGTACGATGGCGAGGGATGCAGAGAGAGAGAGAGAGAGAGAGAGAGAGATTGCTCTGAGTTGAGAGGGGTTGGAGAGGGGAGGAGAAGAGAAGAGGAGAAGAGAGAGGAGAGAGATATTTTTGGTGATTGGCTGAGTGTCTGCTGATCTTGCTGAGGCCCTTCTACTCTACTACACATCACACAGTACACTGCCTGTGCGCAACTTCCTCCTTTTTTCCCTGCGCGTGAGAAGATAAATTGAAAAGGAAAAGGGGAGAAAGCCAAGGAGAGGCCATCTTCGTATTTGCACTTCCCTAAGATATGGAAAAATGTCGCACAAAGGTCGGTCCAATAATCCTGAGGTTGAAAGCTTGAAGGTTGGGAAAACATAACGGTGAAAATAAGAAAAGCAGCAAAAATTATGGGGCCAGATCTCTCCGTAGGTTTTCCGGAGCTTTGTCGCTTCAATATATAGGGCAGTTATATCCACGACATTTTTCTGTATTAATATAATGGTTTGGATGTTTATAGATGATACATACCGCTCTTTCGATATAATCCACAATATTTTGTAGGTTTTTACGATCTCTCGAGATACCAGATCGTTTCACCGTGATAATACGCAACACCTGAATGACTAGGGTTTATTCGTTCACAAAATGATGCCTATCAAACCCTTGATGAACGATGCCATTGGAGAGGATCATTTAGCCCCAGCGAAATTTTTTTGAAAAAAATCAATACTTCAGAATTACTCTTACTTCATCTTAGCGATTATGATCCCACCATAACTTTCGGACATCATAAGTTCGAACAACAGATTTTTCAAGGCCTAAACATTAACAGAACGCGCCCTCAGATATTACATTCTCAAGAAGTACAACCAATAAATCAGAGAGAAGGAAATGAGACTAGTTTTTCTTTCCAGGTTTTTCAGGCAAAAGTTATTATTTGGGTAAGTATATCCTACCACTTCATACATATTCACCGGATGCAAATTAAAAAATTTGTAAAGGTACTCTCTTATGGTGAAAACTAAGACCAGAACCAGACATTGGCATGTGACGTGAGAAAACTTATTTCATTCCCTTGTTTCATATCCTTCAAAATTCCTCCTTTTTTTTGGGAAAATACTATTAAAACCAAAATTTCTTTTGCCCCATAACCAGCTCTTAAATTACAATCCGCGAGCTAGTGTTAACACAATTTGCACTCAATTCTCATTGCAGACCAAAGGATGATAAAAAGTGTCATTGCTTCTTGAAACCATCAAGATAGAGCGCCATAGCAAACCAATAATTACATAACCCACAATTTGCACTCAATTCTCAATCACTGACCTGATCCATCACTCCAAATGCCAATGCATTGGCGACAAAAATTGGCTGAATAGATAAGCTCCGACCAAGATCCTAAAAGGTAACCCTAACACGACTCCAGCTTTCAAGTTCGATTCTATGTACATACGAGGAAGCTCCCCTCCTTTACCTTCGAATGAGAAATGGATATCACCAGGTCAGAGATACAGATTGAGATGAATTCTCACACAAAAGTTCTTGAGCAAACATAAGTAAATGCTTCTCTCATCTTCATTACTTGCTGTTGGCAGACCGATCCTTATCTTTCCTTTGTCCACCAAGAATACGTGAAATCTGCAAGCCTCTGCTGAAGGCTTGGTTGAAGAGCATACGGGTCTGGAATTCTGAGACAAATGGAAACCAAGCCAGGAATGCAACTGGAGTGAATAGAAGTAAACCCATGATAATCTCAAAACCACGGGCAAGAGTCCGAACTGATCCCCAAATTCCAGCTTTGACGACGAGAGGTTTGCACGCTTGTGCAATCTGGAACAAGATAAGCGTTAAGTCATTAATCACTATGGTCCATTAAATAATTTGGTGGAAGGAAACAACAGGATAAAAATTAAAAAATAATAATGAAAGAAGCTTCAACATGTGATGAAATGCAAATGCAATGCCCCTTTCTTAATGTCAACCAAGAAAATCACCATGTAACAATGACAAGCATTCATACTTTCACCTCATTAAGAACCAAACAAAAAAAAAAAATTATCCAGTGGACATATACTCCAGAAAAATAAGGGCAAGAGAGTTGTGTCACTAACCAAAAGCATTCCCCATCCAGTCGGCATGAAAGCAAGAACGCAAACAATTATGTCTCGAATTGTCATGTGTGGGAGTGCAATCAACGTCACCAAAATGGAGACAAAAGTCAAGAATATCAGTCCCTTGATCAGCCGGAAGACAAGCTGGAAATCTGCACTGAATTTTCGTCTACCAACAGAAATAGTCTGCAAAATGCAAACAAGAACGTTATACAGCAGGCATTTGTTCACTCGGCATCTAGTTTCCTAAACGAAACAAGTTATTTCTTCAAACTACCCAGACGACTCACATCTCTAAGTGGCTCTAGAATATAAAGGGAATCGTTAGAATAGCGTCAGAAATTAACAGCATCTAGGAGGACAATTAAAAGTGGCCAACCAACAAAAACTAGATTGCCGAGTTCAGAAAGGAAGCATGAAATTGTTCTCGATGGTGTTCATGTCGGTTGAAAGACAAGTACATGGAGCTGGTCAACCATTTTGAAACTTTCGGCCAATGATGGTGATGATGATGATGATGATAGTATAAGTTGGAGTTTAAGATAGAAGCAGGGTATTTGATGGTCTAATTGATGATGGCAAATAGCTCAAACTTTTTGGTTCATTATAGCAAAGCTCATAAAAGTTAAAATACAGAATTGTATATGACTTGTTATGCTGGACGAAATTTTGGAAGACAGATCATGTATCCTCACCTTCATCACAAACAATATAAGGAAGATCACAAGCCACGATATGCCATACACCTGCAATTGTGTCAAAGAGAGATAAACAGAGGAAGAAATAGGAACGGACAAACTATACTATGGACAAAGAAGGAAGAGGAACAAAAGAATTATATACCAGGACACTTCTCGTATGTGTGATGCTCAAGTGATACACAAGCCCATACTGATATATGAAAAATCGCAGTGCCAATAGAATCTCAGCTATGATACCACGTTTTCCAGAATGACGCAGATGCTCCTGTTCCTCCTCCCACCATGACTCCCAACTTTTTTCTGGAGGTACACCTATTCCACCTCGGTTGCCTATCCATTTATTCCAATCTGTCCAATCATCTACAATCTTTTGCCACTCGAAACCAGAAGGATTAAATAGGAATGGAGCAAAAAGCCAAGTCCCAACCATGAACCACATGGATATTGTGATCAGGATATAAGCAACAGCGCCCCTATATGATTGACCAAAGATTTCATACACAAGCAGCAATACCATTAACTCAAATCCTTTAACAAAATGACTGCGGGAGTACATTCTATAATTGTCTGCAAACTTGGCATGGAACACAACAAAACCACGACCAGTAGCTCTGTATTTTGCGCCTCCGTGGAGTAAAGTTCTTCCATAATAGTGCGTCTTTGTTCCAAGAGAAAATGTGAAAAATACAGGGGCAAGTTGCAATTGCATCAGCACAAAATCACTAAGTGCAGTTCTAAATCCCCTCTCCAATCCTATTTCCATCAACATAGGCAGTGCCATCAAAAATCCAATTTGGACAAATGATTGGGAGGCAAGAGCCACCTGGAGAGGCTTATTGTCCCTAATTCCAGGCTGAGCACTCAATTCCTTTTCAAGCCCACTAAGAACTAAATAAAGACGGCCATAAAGGAAGACATATACTGTAAGCACGGTAATCTGCCACAAAGAAATAGTAAGACAGTTCAGAATTGGGAGATCCATACAAAAAAAATACGACCATGGGAAGGAAAACGCCAACTCACCAGAGTACTGAAATAAAAGCCAATGGTGGTGAAGTAACATGATAACATTCTGAAGAAATCAAAACGATGTCCAAGTCGGTATATATCTCTACTCAAAGTCTGCTCCCCATTTCCATTGGCTATTTTAGCCTCGAACATGGATATCTGGTTTAGACCCACGTCCCTCCCTTTTCCCACTTGTATATACTCATGATGAGTTACATTGCCTTCACGAAGTGTAGAATTGAAGCCTGCAAGAGAAAATTCAAAAATATAATTATCCACATAAGCTAAAGCCAATTAATTATAATAGGCAAATTTGAAGACCCCGTACCAGCAAATATGTCTTCACTCAAATTGATAACCTTTGAAGCCTTGCTGACACCACCTCTAGTAAGGTGAAACAGCCGATCGAAGACATCAGGATGACCATAATGGAAACGAACCCTACATGACGAGCAACAAATGAGCAAATGAGATTCATGAGTTATTCAAGTTTATGACATATGATACATAGAGTAATCATAAGATTACTAAAATTGATGTTCTTACAAAGTCATGTGACAAAGTCCAAATGGAGAATTAATCAAGTATAATGCATTCAAGTGCCATTTGAAATTTTTTTGAACCAAAACAGAGTTTGCTTGCATCATTTTACAAAATCAATCTTCGTTCCTCAAAATCCTCACAGACACAAAGAAAAAAACAGCCTCATCAAACAGGCAATCATAAAGGGAAATTCGTGACATTGTTCCCCCTAACAAATCCGTACAAAAACTCATTGAAGCTAATTATCTTTTGCACTAATCAAGTAAGATATATCAAGCGTCATTTGAACTTCCTTGGGCCAAACATCCAACAATAGTTTGGTAACATCATTTTACAAAATCAATTCTTCATTTCTCAGCATCAAAACTCATGAAGGTAATTATCTTTTGCACTAATCTTAATGAGGTCTTAAATCTTACACTTGCTAATTGAACGCAAGCCATTCAATGATGCTTTCAGTTTACTTGAACAGGAACAAATTTCACCTTATGACCTATCTTTCATTGACTCGAGGGGGACCCGATTTCTGTTTGCACCACAAGTTTGAATCAAATAATTAAAAGTTGCATGACTTTGGCATCTTCGGGTTCATGTACATCCAAATAGAATTCAATGCACTCCACCATCCACATCCCCAAGAGAATTAAGAATCGTCAATAAAGCACAGAAATCCCAATTTCCCCCACTACCAACCCCAAAAAAACCCAACTTGTAATGACAGACTCCGAATCCATCAGGCGCAATGTACATTCAAATCTTTGAAAAGTTACAAATAGAAATAACTCACTTCAAGGGGTTGGCCAACAGTCTTTGGCCAATAGTAACAAAACTAGTCTCCTGATTTGACATGAACCAAGCTAGAGATGAAACACTGCAGCAAATTGTAGACAACATTAAGCACTGCATTATAGTACTTATTATCAAGACCACCCAAGTAAGACATTGCAATTTCAGCAAAGCACACCTTCCAGTGAAAATATGCTCCCGAAGTCCAAGAATTGTCGGATTCCTCACACCATCATCCTTTTTGAGAAATTCTTGCAGCAAATTCCTCATTTTCAGTGCTTCTTCCATGTAGTTATCCTAAGAAAAAAGGAAGATATGAAGTGATGCAGGGAATGCGGAATAGTTTTCTTAGTTTTCCTTCTTTTCTTTTTTTTGAAATATATAACACGCATGATACCTGGTTCATATCGATTGTTTGCAAGCCTTCTCCACGTGTAAATATAATGGCATGATTCTGATTTTCAGGTTTTCCTTCACCCAATATAGCATTTCCGGGAAGCTTTATCCTATATATAACCTGCCCCACACATAATTGTCTAAGTATTTTTTTAATCTTCTAGCCAACAATGTAAGCAGCATAAAAATCTAGTACAGCGCCAAAATGGCAACAAATGGTCAGTCATCCAGAAGCAACGCCCAAATACTGATGTTTTTAGAAGCAAGTGTAGGACATCTACAATAAGAAGAATCTAACTACACTAAAGCACTCTTATCATAGCAGGCTTGCAATCCTTTAATGTAGCCCAGTTCACAATTAGCAGAGGTGTCCAACCCACAGGGCATGGTATTAATCCCCAGATTAGAATCCTCCTTACCATTTTTTCCCAGCTGACTACATTTCATTTTCTTTTCATTTCTTTGTTGTCTCTATTTCATTTTCTTTCTTTCAGATGCAAGAATTAAACTTTATTATGCAAGAATTAAACTTTATTTGCATACTTTTTATTTATTTGTCATATATTCGAATTTTCTTTTATTGTCCTCCCGGTTTTTCCATTCAATACAACAAGCACTTTCATCTCTGTATTAGGACAATGTGACACATGAAAATTAAACAAAATAGAAGATCAATTCAAGTTGCGACACTTTCTATATCATATCATCAGTCAAAACTTTACTTATAGAATCTAATATATTAGCAGCTGAGTTTACCTTGGTCCTTTTTATTGCATTAAATGCAAAGTTTCAGCTATTTGAACATTTTTTAGATACTCATCAATCTATAACAAGCGGTAGGAATGCTACTTGGAAAGCATGGCAGATTATAAGTTCCTAAGAATAGCATGGAACAAAATAGAAGCAAGAGTAGTCTCAAGATTGCGTCTGCAGTTTGTCTTATCCATGCTCAGGTCGAGCTATCTTCACCTGATCCAAGTTCTGAACAGGCTCTGAAGGGTCAATCGACTTTGGCAAAGCAGCCTTCACTAGAGTTGAATAGTAAGCCTTCGAGTTAATCCTACCCCCATCCTTGCTAGGTTCTTCGACCTCATCAATAAAAGCCACACGGACTGATGGGTACCTGCAAAATGAGCACAAATAGAAATTGGCTACCAACAAGTCAAAGATGAAAGACTTACGAAAAATGCACACGTACGTGGTCATGAGCCTCAAAATATCATGTGCACTTTGATGCCCCGATCTTTTGTCAATACCATATTGCTGACATGAGACCACATATGCGAACTTCATGTCAGCTACTGCTTGACATTGGGCCCACAGTGACCGATCACCTCTCTCTGTGTTTAGCTCTACAGCCTTATAACCTTCCATTAAATCTGCACATTTGCAATATTCAAACAACCATAATTCATTTTCTCACATCAGAATACGTATGCCAACATGCATAAGAAGCATCAACTATGCAAGAATAGACACTTGAAAAGCCAGCTAATTACTACATAAGTCTCTAGCAACTCATAAACTTCCACAAAGATCATCATCACAAGAGCACACACCTTCATCTTTGGCCATATCAAGAAAAGCCTGAAGCTCCAAAGCTTTCCGGTAATACATCATACCTCTTACTGTCATCAGTAGCATATTTTAATCAATCCAGTGACAAGAAATACATGCAGAGAGAATATGACAAATGCACAAGTGAATCTTTCCTCTTCTCTTTTATTTTATTTTTTGATAAATTTCCATTTATCATCATTATGGCCTATCTAGAAAGTTGAAACTGTTTAGCCTTAAACCAAGATGTGCAAAAAGATCTCTACAGCTGTTGGAACTATTCTTTTTATAAACATAGAACTATTCTAACAATTAAGCTCATAAACTTAGTCAACTGGTCCCAGGTTGGAGAGTCATCCTGCAGTTGGGTTCAAAAGAAGGAAATAAAAGAAAAGAGATAATTATAGTCATTTAATTCGATTGGTAGAAAATGCAAAAATCAGGTTAGACCTGTAACATTTTAAAATGCAGTAAGCAAAGTATAAATGCTCCGATGCCACAAGATAGATACAAGCCATGAGTTTCTTTGTTTTCACCATTTGATGGTTAGGGAATTTTCCTATTCATTGTTATATTTCATTTTTTGTTCCTCTGTGTGTGTACGTGCACGCGCGCGGAGAGAGAGAGAGAGAGAGACCAGTTTTAGTTAAGGTCTGGCCTCTATATGATGCCCAAAGACGAAGGTTTTCCTCAAGTTCATCAGTTTCTTTGAGTTCGTCTTCATTTGTACATCCCATCCGCTCAAGAAAATTGGTCCATTCATCTGCAAAAATTGGTGACAGATCTCAGAAAAAGAAGAAAACATCCCAAAAGTAATATGTAAATAGCATGAGCAGAATTGACCTGGAAAAATTTTCTGCAAGTAAAAGAGGATTGAAACACCATCTTCATTTTGCGATTCCAAGTCCTTCAGCGAGAAGAGAACATCTTCCGTGTAGTAAGGAGTCAAAACGCTGACATTGATGATTACATTAAAAACAATGAGAAAGCACATTCAATTGATGACGCAGAAAAGACATGCGCTCTAAGGGCTACATTACAGATGACTTTTATCCAAAATTCAAGCTTGCTTGTCTCCTACAAATATGAAAAATACAAAATACTGCAACAGCATAAAGTTCCCATATCGCTACTTTTAACAATTAAGAACATGGTTAATTCATAAAAGGAGGAAAGAAATAAGCCTCCAATGCATTAAAATTTACATAGCAAAATAAAATTTTAAGAAAAGAAATCCATAGGAGGACCAAGCACACTCATACACACTGCACAATTTCCTGGATTCTGAAGCCATTTGATTACGCAAAAGAGTAAAAAGATGATATCACATACAATTGATAACTTTTTTATGCACCTGTCATTTAAAGGCGTCACCAGACATAAATGAGTTGTGTACAGATTTTCAATCTCAAGTCCAATCTGCAGTAAAGCACTAGCTGATATTTGACAATTGAAAAGAAAACTACTTGAAACACCAATGAGGGAAAGTAATCGTTTTTCTCATTCACCAAGCTAAATTCAGTAAAGGAACCATAATCTCCAAGAGATGCTTTTCAACTTTATAAAATGGAACAAAAATCTAGAAATTGTGGCTCATGCTTGCATTGGGGCCTTTGGCATTGGAATGAAGAAATAGCTTCAAGAGGCTTTAGTTAGTGCTCAAAAATAGGAATGGCATTTGGGACGGGCCGGAGCAGGGGTTGCATCCTCCATCCCCATCCCTACTCCATGCCCTGTACAAAGCAAGTTTATGTACCCCATCCTCAACCAGTGAGCGGATTCCTCCACAACCTACGGGGTTTAGATTTTTCTATCCAATAAAATATTCTCTCAATAGCAAAGCAAATAACGAAAAAAGAAAAACAAAAAAGGGGGTATATTGGAAGCCTCCACAAATGAAATAGGAAACAATTAAAAAACAAATAAATAAGATTACCATAACTCAATCAATTCATTTAAGGAAACTAGGACTAGTTTGTAAAATGAAGAATTGCAGAGTGTGGTGGGGCTGACCAAACCCATCCTTGGCCTGCCCCACACCGCACGCAGGGCATGAAGAAACTTTGCCCCATGCCCAAACCAAAACCCATAGATTCCGAGTTCTGTTCAACCCATTTGGGGCAGGGCAGGGTGGACGGCCAGGGGGAAATTGCCATTCCTATTCCAAAAGATGACAATATTGCATTGACATCCATGTAACAGCGAGATAATGCAGTTGTTCTTGTAATTACAGAAAGTGCCAGTTTAGGTTACCTCTTTTGTGATTTTTGAATAGCACTAGCATGCATAAATTCACTAGAATTCTCTGTCATTGACAGCACTATCTATTCCAAAAGATGACAATATTGCATTGACATCCATGTAACAGCGAGATAATGCAGTTGTTCTTGTAATTACAGAAATTGCCAGTTTAGGTTACCTCTTTTGTGATTTTTGAATAGTACTAGCATGCATAAATTCACTAGAATTCTCTGTGTCATTGACAGCACTATCTACCTTTAATTTTCTTAGTTTCAACCTCCTTAAAGGCTGGTCCAATATTCATATAGAAGCCACACATGTAACTCATACAGAAACGTTAAATCTTCAAATATAAAACTTATTTTGCTGCAACCTTATTAAAAAAAGAAATCATTAACTATGGAAAAAGGCCTTACGAAAAGGAAAGCATATTGCGAACTTTAGGAGCAGCTGGCATTTCCATAAACAATGAATTGGAAAAGAAGGAAATGCGCCTTCTGGCCTCCAAGTTGGAAGGTACATCCATGGCCGATTCCTTTGTGGTAAGCAATAAATCAAGCCGCTTAATCTGCAAATAGAATAAGTAATAATACAGGTTACAGCAAGGTAGAAAATTCACAAATACACACAATTTCCTGCAAAATAAGGGGCACCTTCTCCTTCCAAGCTTCTGTTTGTCGTTCAATAGGAAATTTAATAGCCCCTTCAGATGCGAACAGTTGGTGTTGCTGGCTGTCAAGTGGAGTAATTCCATCATTCCCGGATCCACCATGGATTGAGTCAATTGGACTGCATGAAATAGCAAACTATGATCCACCATGGATTAAGTCGTCAGGATGAAACACGTTCAACATTGCACCTAGATGCCAGACCTTGTATACTCTTCCATCATGTCTCGTGTGACAACTTCAAGCATATCTTGGAAGAGAATCACAACTTTATCCCTGTCCTCTGGATTATTGAGTAACTGCAAATAAACAAAATTAAAACAAGAAAATGATTATTAGATAGTCAACCCTAAATTAAGCATAAAATTAGAAAAATACAAACACAATATAATCTTTACCAGACATTTGATGAGCTCAACAAATTTGTTATACAGGCTTGGAAGAGCACTCATCCTGAGTTCCCTGTCCCTTATCAGAGTGTTTTCTCGTATATGTTTGTCAACTTGAGAGAAGATATCTTCAATAACCCTGGGACCCCAAATTGGAGACCAAACAGGGCACATTAGAACCAGTAGGCTTTGGTAATCTTACAGAGATTTATCGAACAGTTGAGGACAAAAGTTGCAAAGTAGACTTACCGTTTCTCGCGCTGTCCTTGAACCAAAACCATGATGATGTTTCTAAACTGAGCATAGCATTCACGAATAGCACAAGACATATAGGTGTCAGAATCAATTCTCTTTCTGAGCTCCCGGTCATTACCATTGCTGTCTTTAGCCATGTCTAGTGCTATAGGTATCTGTATAATATGTAAAGCAGATGTTAGGGACGGGAACTTGAATATATAATAAGATATGAGTGAACCAACCTTGCTGGCTAGTAAAAATGGAGGCCATTGGATAATGTCTTCTAGTTCACGATCAGCCCAATATGGAACAAGCAGAAGGTTCTTCTCCCTGGAAAAGCAACAGGAAGCAATTAAAAATTAATTACTACAAAGTAAAATGGTAGAAAATAATCTGTTGCTAGAAGAGATTGCAGTGGAGTCCAGCAGAAAACAATAGAGAAGATAATAATAATAAGAAAGATATCCTAAGCACCAAAAGACCTATTGCTAATAAGATCTTCTTCTCTGAAGCTGTCAATTATTGTGTTCCATAATTGAGCAAATCTTGCTTCGACTTTCTCTTTGTTATTCGGGTCCTGTCAGCAAAGCCAGATAAACAACGTGAGTACTACTAATGAATTCTCTCAATAACTAAAATGAGGTCAAATATATGGAATGTAAAGAAAGCATGCTGAATTGCAGAACCTTACCTTAGCATCATAATTTCGTGAGAAGAATCCTCTTTTCTTCCGCTCAGTCTTCTCGTCCGGAATTAAACAGGCATTGAAAACATGTGGCAAAGTTTCGAAACGAGATCTAAGCATTCCCAATGTCCGTATCTGGAGATTTCAAGTAACAAGGAAATGAAAGACAGAAGGATATTTAAGAATTTCTCGGCAATATACCAACTGGCATTGAAAACATGTGGCAAAGTTTCGAAACGAGATCTAAGCATTCCCAATGTCCGTATCTGGAGATTTCAAGTAACAAGGAAATGAAAGACAGAAGGATATTTAAGAATTTCTCGGCAATATACCAACTGCAACTTAAAAAGGAAAAAGATGAGAATGCTGATTAAGAGGACTCCTGTTTACGCCTCAGACAACTCTATTTGGACGTATTTGTGAAGGTAACTGGACATATGCATACTAGGGTACAAGGTAATCAAGAAACATGCAGATCCAGAAATGTCAAATGAAGACAAAGGATGAAACGCAAAAAGACAAAAACTACATCAGTCCATTGTTTGCAGTACATCATCAGTATCCACAATCCAAGTTCCTAACAGTGCACACTGTACGATATACAGATTAAGCAGCAAATTCCTAGACGAAGACGACATCTCTTAGTATAATCTGTAGAAATAGCAAATAGCTTGACACAAGCTAACAAGCCTGTTGCGAAGCTAGAAATATGATCTCCACAAGCAATTATGCCATATAATTTACTAAAATTTAACCAACATAGTAGTTCATAAAACAGTGATCACAAAACAAATAATGTCTAACCACCAGCTACAAGCTACCAAGTCTGCCAACATATGTTGTTAGTCATAATTTTAACAAATCAACTGAATTAAGGAAAACTTTGCACTCATTCGTGCTGATGACATTTAAATTGCTGCTGTTACAGTAGAGAAAATTGTTCTTTCTGTTGTCCTCAGTCATACTAAGGATGGTGCACTGACATTGAAAATGCACGTATCCGAGCCATTGAAAAATCAAGGTCGCTGCTAGTAGTTCCTCTGAAAACTGTTCTTTACAGGTTTAAAAAAAAAAGCTTCAAACTTCTTATAATGACTTTATTGCAATGCCCATAAATAAATAAATAAAAGATAAATAATACAAACATGAGCAAACTCATAAGAACCACTATTTGACATTTTCTACTCACCTCTCCAAGCCGACGAAACGCACCGTAAATTCCTCCAAATAAAGTGGAGAATATGGCATACCATATCTGAGTATCCATAAAGTAGACCTAAGAGAAAAGAACTATATCAAAAAGCAGTAGACACATAAGCAGAACCAGAATCACAACAGTATACCCAAAGGAAAAAGATAGTATAGCCTGGTACCAAGATAACAGGGGCCCACACAGCAATCACAACACCAATATTGTTTTTCGCTGCAAAGTTAAAAAGCATATCTAAATACAGATTCTCAGGGCTTGATAAAGTATTTACACAACAATAAAATATTCAGCTTTATCACCTTGTGGAAAGAATTCGTGCCACTGGAAATTAGTTACATGAGCACTCATTATAGCTTTTGTAGGACCCACCAAAGGCTTTATCTGCAACTCATTTAAAAAGGGAAAAACATGCTTATCAGGAATCCAAACAAATGGCAGCCATTAAAATAAGTCATTATTATCTTCTTGAGTGCCCAGGCAACAAGAGTGTCAAGAATTCATTACATCTTCTGCAAGCTACATATAACACCATCAACTAGCTCCAAAGAATTTATCACAGGGTTCATTGCAAGAAAACATTTCCCGAGTACTTTGTTGCCCTTGATATAACTTGCTAAGTACCACAGGAGTTCAAAGACAGACCGACATTTCACATACCTCTATGTAATAACTGAATGCCAACTTCGTAATTATTAGAAGAACCCAAAACAATGTGTACCTGACACAATGGTGCCATATATTAAATGTCGGACTTTGGCAAAAAAAGGTAGGTGTAAAGTGTACGTCTTTCAAGAAAGAAATCTTACTTGAAGAGAGAGAATGTGCTTTCATGCATTCCCCTCCCAACATAGAGCCGAGGCTGCAATTCATGAGGTAACCATTACAGCCAGACATCCATAGATAACAAATTGGACTATACTTAATCCTTCATATGCACAAAGCAACTAAATTCTTGTTTCAGCATTTAATCACAAAAAAACAAGAAGGACAACCATATGCATACCTGTGACCACCACATCATGAGCGTCACAATCTTGTAATGCGAACTCTCTAGGTATCGACGGACCGAAGGGAAGAGAAACAACAATGCAGCAAGCATATTTGGAGAGAGGTAAACCACAACAGCCAAGATAAACAAGGATGGTGACTTTGAGCCATTGCCGAACCAGCTTTTGATGGTTTGAGCGAATCCAGGAGGATTTTCCCAAGTATAAGCATATGTTACTGGCAGAATAATAACCCAAGAAGCAGCCGAAACAACCTTCAAGATATATCTTAGCTTCACAAAATAAGACATGCTCTGTTGTGCTTTCCAGCTTAGAATTACATCAAGCACAGCTGCATCAGAAAAGCAAAAATTTTATGCTTCCATGTTAATATCCTGGAAGAATTTTGAGTATAATAAAACTCCATCCTATAAGCACTTAAAAGGACTTACACGAGGAGAGCCTCCCTTAACCAAAAAAGATTTTGAAAAAAGAAGAAGAAGAACAACAACAACAAAGAAAATCAGCAGTTGTCTACTTTCATAGATGAACTTGTAAAAGACTCTGAGAAAGACAACAAAGATAGAGGCTCCACTTAGATCTAGAAATGTCTCTAAGAAAATTGAATTTTGTGTAGAAGAAGCAAATTCTTCCCTCCTCATCACCAGTTCACATTTCTTTTCCTCAAATGCACAGGAAAATTCCCCACGTTAATCACACTTAACTAATCTAGGCTATTCTGCCACTTTTTTCAATTCTCCAAAAAGCCGGTGCAGTTATAAACAAGCATACATTAGATGTTCACATAAGCAGCAAAGCTTTGGCTCACAAAACACTGGTAATAGCTCCAATATTCGGTCTCAATCTCAGTTAATATGCACTCCTGATCATTTCATGATCTAAATTCTTTTATTTAAATCGTAAAAGAGCCACATGCTCTTAATACACTAACAAAGATTCTCCTAACACATGGTTTCACTTGTTTTTCTATTTGGTAATGCTTGTCAATTGCAAAACATGCACCAAAGACCGTGTCTAGTCTTGCTTTAGAATTGTAGGCACAATGAGATACAGATGATTATGTGCAAACAAAGTTGAAGCAGCCTCGGAAAGGAAGAACAACGGAATTGACACCAGCAAGGTTAAGCTCTAATACCTTGTCCTAGCTTCAGTATCGCAGCGGTTATAAAAATAGACAACACTTTCTTAAAAACATCCGGAGTAAAGACAGCAGTTGGATCCCCAGAGCCATTCCAAGCAACGATTATCATTGCCTAAAACAAGATCAGAGCCAACTTCAGTATTGCTTGAACATAGCAATTTCATATAGAGAAAATTCAAGTGTACCGAGCTTTAATAAAGCATTAACAAGAACCTGTAAGCATAGAATAAAGAAGCTCCACATCCGATCAAAGCTTCTGAAAATGTGCCAGAAAGACCGTATCTCAACAAAATTCACCTTCCCAACCCATTGATCTCGATGTGGAGGCTTTGAGTCCTAAATATATGAACACAAGACAATGAAGATTAGCGCATGTGCATCCAACTTGATCATCATAGATTCACTAAATGAAAAAAAAAAAAAAAAAATAGCAATCCTCACTCCCTCACTAGGCATGCAATTTGGCTAACACACAGAGGATTGAGGCGGCAACCCCCCATAAATAAATATATAAAAATAGGCAAGTTGACAAATAAGCCCTTCAGAAGCCAAAGTTAACAGGCTGCTCGTTGAACAAGAGGCCCTGAAACAATCACTTTCTATTTCAATTTATATTTTCAAATACAATAGAAATTCTTTAAAAATGATCCTACATAAATGTTTCTACACATTCTAGTAGTATTAAATATAGAGATTTGACTAATAAGATTTACAAGTACAACTGTAAGCTATTAAAGTACACATAATTTTTGACCAATAAAAAAAGTATACACAATTTCTTGATTATGGAAAAAAGATGCATGATTTTATCATAGTTCCATGAAACTTGACTTTCCTTCAGTACTACAAGTACATTATCATAGCTTTTGGACAAGGTGCTGATAACATGTGGCTCGATATCAAGGATGGATCACTATGTTAAAGTGGGGAGTGCATGGGGCAGGGAAATAAAAGTGCAGAACGTAGGGATGGGATGACTTCAAAAGAAAATTTCCCATTGGTGTGGGCAAACAGCCGCAAACCTCACCATAGAATGATAACTGTTGTGGAGATGCTGCATTGAAAGGCATGTTAGAAAATTTCCCGTTGTTCATTTGTTTATCTTAGAAGCAAACAAGCATGCTAAAGTGGCTGATAGCAGGAAGGCTAGCAATAAACAAATGGTTTAACAGATTGACTTTATAAGTCAGGCTCAAGACAGGGAGTTAGAAGCTTTATTTTAATTTCTTTGAGCTGCTGTACATGATGACGATAGACATGGGAAAGGATGATCACCATTGAGATATTGTTCTAGCTCCTACTTGGATCTCACTTCTACAGAAGCTACACAACAGAACATGCTTTTCCCAAGGAAGTTGATTTGGAAACTAAAGGTCATTTGAAGACTTCATTTTTCTCCTAGGAAACTGCCTAGAGAGCGGGGATTTAATCTAACTTTCGATGACCTTCAAAATAAAGGAAAACTATTGGCGAATGGTGAATCAGATGCTTCCTACACCTGAAAGATGGAGTCTGAACCACTAATTGTTGCATCATAGTTGTAACAAACAGATTTGGACTATATACTTCACGAATTAGGAGTGCAGGGGGTACTTCAAAATCAGAGAAAGAAGAACTTTGGCCTCAGGAGACTATCAATTTATGCACAGGAAGGAAAGAAAAAAGTTGTCAAGATGGTTCGTCCTTCTCTCTTGGTTTATTAGGAAGTACTAAAGAAACAAGAGGACGCTTAGATTTTAGAGATTAAAGGCTTTACACTCACCTTAAGCATGGTGGGAAAATTCAATTTCCTATCTATAAATCGTTGAAGATGATAGAACCAGTATCTTCATAATTTTCGTAAGTGGGTGGCTTCCCTTAGGAAGTTGTTTTGTACAGAAGTGGAGACCTATGGTACCCTTGAAAAAATTGTAGTCATCCTTCAAAACGTGGGTGCTTCAAGATCCTTGATTGTGTGTTTATTGTGACATACAGTATGTTGTAATATAAAAATACACACATGGCAAATGACATAACAAGCACGAGATTCACTCAAAAACAGATTTTGCTTTTAAGCAACCAAAAAAAGACATGCAACAAACGAAGATATATATCTACCTCAGATTTCTCAAACGGTTGCCGCTCAGCGGGAAGGTGAAAAAAACCAGCATTTGTACGCATTGGCCAACCCAACCGGAAACATTCAGCGGACCTGTCAGAAGATAGGAAGTTAATATCCCTCCAAAGTGAAAGGAAAAGCTAGTGAAAAAATGTGAATTACCAAAAGTATTCATTTAAATCATCATAGTTCCTCCATTGAGAATGCTTTGATCTTCCGCGCTTACTCCTTTCCGCTTCCTAATTAGGAATTAAGTAGCATAAAAAAACCCAAAGAATGAAGAGACAAGGAAAAACCAACATTAATATATATATATATATATTGCAAAGTACCTTTGCAATCACTTGATATATAGGAGTAACAACTTTCGTCAAAAAGGCCTCGTCTTCACCTCCATAAGCAGGCTTTACATTTTCTCCAGTCATGGGACTGACATTACCAGCTAGCATGCCATACAGTTCGAAAGCCATCTACATGAAGCACGAGCTAATATTAAATAAAGCCTCCTAACAAGGACAGAAGACAATTAACAGAATGTAGATGCTCCAACATTGGTACAGTGTCAGCTTCTGTTAAAATTATTTCACTTTCCAAGCACCAACATAATCCACTATGAACGTGTCACCACTTAAGCATGTCATCCCTATATCAAGACAAATTAAGATTCAGAAATTCTTTCCAGGATCTATGCTGAAACACTTGAGATTTACAAAAGAATTATAAGAAAATTTGCAGAAACCTAAGGAACGCTAATATAAGTTCTGCCACGGCCCATAACACAAAACAATTGCATGTTTTCATCAAAATAGGACAAAATCCTCCACATCTGATATACAGAGGCACAAAGTATTGAGTACAAACCCCAACCCCCCAAAACCAGGGGGACCCAAAAAAAAAAATAAAAATTAATTAGCTTTCATGAAACCTTAAAGCAGATCGACCATTAGACATCAGCAAGCAGGAAGAAAGCAGGAACGGATAGATCAACAATAACCTTAAAAAGCATGAACAGATTATTAACAGCACAAACCATGAGAACGTACATGATGATAAATATAGCAAAGGCATTCAGGCATGAATCTCAGATTTGCTGCTTCGCCCCAAATAAGAAGATATAGACCCATGTAGAGAAGTTTACGCTGCTGCACCTCCTGCTGGATCGTCGGTAACCTGCATATTAGAAACCAAGGTTGCACATGAAGAAAGGCATTATTGATCAGGAACTGAGAATAGATGTGTACACTAATAGTGCAAATCAAGAATAAATAAAAAAGACCATTCCATCAATATACTTTATGACCAGTCCATTATCTAAAACTAATCGATGATAGTGGCTGGCTTCCGCACAATCCACGCAGTCAAGCAAGTGTAAGGATGCAAGAAAATTTTTCTTCTTTTCTGGTCCTCTTAACTCGTACCCTCATGTTTTGATTTTGTCAACCTTTTCTTCACATCTAGTTCTCTAGCTTCCTCAATTTGTGCAATACGCTCCTTTCACAAACACGGTTAAAATGCAGCTAATGTGGAAATTCAGTAAACATGTGCTAATGCAGTGCATCAGCAATACAACGAAATATGAGAAATGAAAAGGAGAACATAAGAGAGAGTGAAGGGGCGGACATCGCCTCTGCCAAATACCAGCAACAGCCAGAGTGGTGAGATTAATTGAACTGCTACAGAACTCAGACTATGGCTATCGTTTCTTTAATCACCTCAACAATTTGGACCTAAGCCATGAATCTCTATGGCCATCATTTAAATTGCAAAGGAGGGGCTTGGACCCTTGCCATTGATCAAGGTCCAGCAAAACCCCATTAACCCCTTACAGCTTTCATTTCTGTTGTACGTTTTTTTTTAATCAAACAACTTGAAATAATGATTCCAAAACTATTATAGAATACCATTGAAAATGAGTTTCCTTTGCCCCTTTTAACACATCTCCTCTCGTATGAGTTGTACATAAGTCATCCACATATGCTTTTCAACTCTTTCATTCTATCACTATTAAAAGGCTCTCTGATGGTAAATTATTATTCAACTCCGTCGCCTCAAAGGCTCTATGATGATTCATTCTTATTCAATAGCATAACCTCAAGTTATGTTCTCTAGTTCTGTTGAAAACTATCATCTCTACAAATTAGATGCTAATTTTTAATTCCGCAGCTTTTTTTGTTTTTATTAAATATATTAAAGTTTCTCTGAACATGCTTTCTCTTCTTCTCATCAAGTTTGAGTCAGGTCCTGCATCTTATCGAAAATTACCACAATTTCTTGTTAATTTAAGTTTACATTATACTGTTCGTTATTTAAATTGAATGCAATAAATCTCCTTAGTAATATAGATGTAGATTTCAAAGATAAGTTCAATTTCTTTTCCTGTCCATGTAAGCATCGCATGTAGCCCAAATTGCCACACATGTCCGCATACACATGCAACAGCTGATCGTCCAAATTCAAGAAGTTACACTCGATTTAAAAGCAAAGAAGCTGGAGGATGAAATTTAAGAAACAACGCAACATGACCAAAATTGGACTTTAGCCCTTAGTATTGTCCCCGCAAAATAAGTTATAATCTCATCTTTGCCTAGAAGAAATACCTAACAAGTGTAGTTTCCTACCAAAGTGTTAATAGCTCAATAAAACCACCATACTAGCCAGATAAAGTAGCAGAAGAAGCATTACCAAAGACTGCTCTTCCTATCCAAGAACTTGCACCATTTTTTATAGTTCTTGAAAAGTTTCTTCATCACTTCTGTGAGTGCCTGATCATCCAACTAACCAGAAGATAAACAAGCATGTCAGCATACTAAAATTCCAAAGGCCATAATCAAGATCATGTACACAAATACTATTAGTCAAAACAAGAAGGATGTACAAGTACTTTGTCTAAGATTGGACGACAAATTAATGTTATTACAATCCATGATTCATGCAGCTTATGCTCGAAGTTACATATCATATAGGAGAGAACTCTGTCCACAAAGGGACAACAGTGAAATGTTCTGACAGCCCATGAAGAATGCAGCTTATGCTAGTCAGATAACAATTGGATATAAAGTGGGAAATAGATAGAATACAAACAGGAAAAGGTCTGCAGAATCATCAAAAAAAAAAAAAAAAAAAAAACAGCATCATCAACAGCCTCAGATCTCATTAAAGACTATCATGCTGCCGCTCATGCTCAAAATTGCAAATTGATTGGACAGAGTGGATAACAAACAGCAGAACCAGAGTAACAAAGAAAACATCAATAGCCTCAGCTAGCAGAACTCACCGTATTAGACTGAATCCTCAATGAGATAGAATGACAAGAATTGCAATTGTTTGTGGAAATAATTACATTGCCTCCAATATTGCAAGGAAGTAAGAGAAATTGTCATCCCAAGCCATGGAAACAGGAACACAGTATGGTCTCTCTCAAAGAGGAACAGAATATGATCTCTCTCAATGCCAAAGACAGTAGAGATGTCTAAATGGTGTCCACACTCCTTTCTACTAAATAAGAAGGATTCTTCATGTACCACAGAATCAGGCAAAACTTTATGGGATAAATGGATTTGCCATAGTTCAAAGCTCACCAACATAAGAAAGGCTTACTCGTTGTAAAAAGATAAAAGAATATAAGCAAGCATAACAGTAACAGTGAAGCCCACAAAGAGCTGACTGTGCGACAGTAGCCAAGAAAAAGTTCAATAAAGTGTGAGGTGCTGAAACCAAGCCCACTCAACAAGAGGATTCTTGCTGGAAGGATAGGCAGTTAACAGGTGTTCCACGAATTGGTCACGTCACTTACTTCTCCAGACAACATAATAGCAAATACGCAAATGATCGAAACTCTGCCTCAAACCAATATGACAACAATTCAGCAAAAAGACACCAGATACTGTAGCAATTTACATGCAGAAGGACAACATAGATGCATCTTCTAGAATTAACTGAATGCAAGACACCTTGGGTGGCTGGTTGGGGTTTGGAAATCTCCGAATGTGCACATTTGCAAGCAATAAGATCAAATGTTCCCTTTGGTTTGCCACATTATCCTTCTGTAAATAGTCAGTCCAAGGAACCAGAATTAGTCTCAATGCAACTGCTTATCAGCTACGAAATACAATGAGAAATGAAAGAAAACTAATAGAAGAGTAAATGGAAGAAGTTGCTTAGTCCACATACCTGAAATCCAAACATTGCCTGAAGCCAATCAAGAATGTCATAGTCCTTCTTCTTGTAATCCTTTGGCCATGGAAGGCCCCTCGTGTTTCGAAGTGCCACAACAGCAGCTATGATCTACCAAAATATATATACACATATCACATATGGCAAGAATTTCACGTACTGCTAAAAGTAAGGCCGCATCATAAGATCAATGTATGGAAGGGGAAGCAACCTCAGGATATTTCATGATCGCCTGATTTGCACTATCAGGATCCAGAGGAAGAATGTTGTAAGGAACGTAAATCTGTGTTTTTTCTTCTACTTTAAACTGAGCCTCCAAAATCTGTACAAACATAAATGCGAACAGATATTACTCACAGACATATTCTATGTAAAAGAAACAAGATTCTTTTTACTAAGTGGAATTGGCTAATACAGCTCGTTGCACATGCTGTCAGATAAGAGAAAGTTTGGATAATATTGCAAACGTCTCATTCTAATCAGCAAAACTCCCATCAGACAAGATATTTATCATGTAATAGTTCCAGAAATGTGCAAAGCTTTACCTCCTTATCAACTTCCATGGATTGCGTCATATTAACAGCTTTCAACACCTCAAAAAGTACATTAGCAGTTTGGTAAGCCTTGGTAAGCTGAGCACTGCATTTGAGACCATGTTAACTGCTGAAAACTAGGAAGGTAATTGCAAAATTTCCCAACACATCATGTAAAATAACTCTGTGGACATACCGATCAGCTTTATCAGCAGCATTTTGCAAAGCTTGAATGTATTTTTTATAATAATGCTGATAAAAACTTTGCATTTCACGTGCATCACTTTTTTTAACCCTTCCCTTTAAGGTTGGATCATTTTCCTGGAAATCAACAGAAACATTACAAAATTCCATTAGAAAAGAAGGTACCTTCAAAAGGACTGAACAAGGAAATAAAAAACAGAAAAGATCACAAAGAAGTGTAACTCTTAAGACTTAAATACATATATAGTTTCTCCACATGTTTTTTTTTTTTCCACAGAGAAGAAGAAACATAAGCAAGTGGAGAATTACAGAGTCCTAGCTCTAAATGATTGACCTCCCCAGTTGTAAGTATCAATCAGTATAACACCTTAGACCGAAAAAGCTTATTGAAAGCCACTGAAAGGAATCAAATCACTTAAAAAAGTTATACAAGAATAGGCATGTGTTTTTCCAAACAGAACACTGCGTCCATAGGGAAAAAAGGGGTAATTGCACCTAATGGAGAAACAGTGCTTACCCTTTCAAGACGCTGAAGGAGAGCAGTCTTAAATTGACGAACACCACGTCCACTAGAAGTGGGATCCAACCTATGAGCCTTCTCAAAAGCATAAAATCGGCCTACATCATAAGAGCCAACAAGCTTTAATATGTGAATTAACATGATGCATCAAAAATAGATTTAATTACCTCAAAGAACAGTATTAAACTGCGAAAGAGAGATGGAAGTAACAATGAAATCAAAGCATGTAAGCATGTAAGCTTGCTTATGCTTCAAATGAAAAAATTCAATATGTTTTGAGGTGTTATATATAAACATTATTCACTGGAAGACAATCTATAATGGCCTAGAAGTGGGATCCAACCTATGAGCCTTCGCAAAAGCATAAAATCGGCCTACATCATAAGAGCCAACAAGCTTTAATATGTGAATTAACATGATGCATCAAAAATAGATTTAATTACCTCAAAGAACAGTATTAAACTGCGAAAGAGAGATGGAAGTAACAATGAAATCAAAGCATGTAAGCATGTAAGCTTGCTTATGCTTCAAATGAAAAAATTCAATATGTTTTGAGGTGTTATATATAAACATTATTCACTGGAAGACAATCTATAATGGCCTAGAAGTGGGATCCAACCTATGAGCCTTCGCAAAAGCATAAAATCGGCCTACATCATAAGAGCCAACAAGCTTTAATATGTGAATTAACATGATGCATCAAAAATAGATTTAATTACCTCAAAGAACAGTATTAAACTGCGAAAGAGAGATGGAAGTAACAATGAAATCAAAGCATGTAAGCATGTAAGCTTGCTTATGCTTCAAATGAAAAAATTCAATATGTTTTGAGGTGTTATATATAAACATTATTCACTGGAAGACAATCTATAATGGCCTAGAAGTGGGATCCAACCTATGAGCCTTCGCAAAAGCATAAAATCGGCCTACATCATAAGAGCCAACAAGCTTTAATATGTGAATTAACATGATGCATCAAAAATAGATTTAATTACCTCAAAGAACAGTATTAAACTGCGAAAGAGAGATGGAAGTAACAATGAAATCAAAGCATGTAAGCATGTAAGCTTGCTTATGCTTCAAATGAAAAAATTCAATATGTTTTGAGGTGTTATATATAAACATTATTCACTGGAAGACAATCTATAATGGCAATAAAAGTCGGATCCCAAATGCCAACACCCTTCCTACAGTCAAAAATTAGAGCAACAGCCAAAAACCACTACTCCAAACTCACATTGATCAACCAGAAAATCAAGAACATCTTTGACATGTACAAACTTAGCATCTTACATGTGTTAGACAAACTAGAAATAGCTAGACATACTCAAAAAGTAAGAGTGATCTGAATATGAATAGTCTGCACAATTACAGCATGACAATCGGAAAGTAAAATTATGTGTGATCCAAGGTAGTTGGCAGGATGCCATTTTATTTTTATTTTTATTTTTTTTGAAGTTCTTCACTCTTAAAGAAGGTTAAACAACCACTTTTTGAGTTTTAAGTTCCCTATATACAACAAAACCAATTAAATAATTCTCTATAATAAAGAAACAACAGAGATGAATCATCTTTTCTTTGATTGGCAACAACATATCTTCAGGCCATTTCCTGAAAAGTTATATGTAGCAGCTAAAAGACCATGATAAAACCAGACACACATCATGTAATAAGAAGAACCTTGAACATCTTAGAACTCCGCTAACTTACACCTTACATTAGTCAAGCAGGTAAAACTGGCACTAATCAAGTTTTAAATTCCCTTTATGACACAAAACATTTAATTCTCTGGAACAAAGAAACAACAGATGTGAATTATCTTGTCTTTGATTGACAACAGCATATCTTCAGGCTGTTTCCGAAAACTTAGAGTAGCAGCACAAAAACCACCATGACACTAAAAGGCACATATAGTAATCAGAAAAATCATGAACATCCTTGACCGTAACTAACTTAGCATCTTACATCAGTTAGATTGTCCAAATATAGCTAAGCATACCCAAAACAGGATGGTTGTTATGGAATCATCTGCTGTAACATAAACTTAAAATGTATCTTCAGGGTGTCTCACGAGTAATTTGTGAGAAGTAGCTGCTGCAAACACCAATCATTGGTTCTCCACTTATATTTAGGACAAGTTCACCATAACAACAAAATTTAGCTATGGAACCACGCAAGAATGATTAAAATAGGCATGTTTAGTTCTGCAGTAGCAGAACTACCTCGGGATCCAATATTACCATAATAGAATTATCTGTCAGTCCATTAGCGAACAGTGGAGGGTGCAGTGCGAGGATGGAAATTTCGTTTGCTTGCAAGAACCAAATTTTCCATAAGTTGAGGATTAAAGTGCATCTCAAATTCGCCATGAGTACACAGACCCAGTTATCTTAAAGATATATCAAGAAAGCATATCCACACAAAACCAGCAGTCTCACGCAAATTAACCAAAAGAGTGCACTCTGGCTTGGACAGAAAGCCGCATGAGCTAACATATTAATAAGCAACAAAACAAGCACAAAATTGGAAACAAAAGGAAAACCCGACACGCAAAAGCCAGAAACTCACATACACTGAGCTGCAAACGGTAGAGAATATATATATATATATTGAAGTTAAAAGGCAGTATCCACTCACAGAGATAAGCCACTCTGGGGTTGCTGCTCTCGACTTCATTAGCCACACGCAGAATCGGCGCGATCTCCACCAGCGAAGACGGCACAACCTCACTGTCGAAGCTGGACTCTCCGAGGGCGCCGGCGGTCTGAGTCCGAACGAGCCGCCGCGCGGGCGGCTGCGTTGGCTGGTCGGCCCCTCCTCGCGAGGTCGACATTTTCCTCCCCCGAAGCCCCTAAAGCACCTCTTTTCCCAGGAGAACAAAGAAAACAAAACAAACCCAAGTTCAGTCAGGCCCCGCCCTCTCGCATCTCAGTCCCAGAAAAGGAAATTTACCCCAAAGGGAACAGTACACCCATCAACTGATCAAATCAAGAAAAGCAAGAAAGGGAAACCAAAACCTACTCAGCTGCAGGTAAGTGAGAGAGAGAGAGATGAGCACCACCACCACCTACCAGTTAAGAGAACAGGAGAAATGGCGATTCCGAAGCCGAAACCGGAACCATGCGAGGCCCGAAGCTCCGATCGCCGAGCTCCCACGGCGCGAGCTCCCCCCGCTACTTCTCTAGCTACCCAAGAAAACCCACCACCACGAAACCCACGAAAGATCCAACTGGGTTCCGCCAAGATCAGCTGCGAAAAGCCCCTCCGAGCACGAGAGAGTGAGGTAGAGATGGACAAAGACACAGAGAGAGAGAGAGAGAGAGAGAGAGAGATGCTGATTTAAGCTACTTAGAAGAGAAGAAAGCGAAGGTGTGCGTGCGGTACCGAGAGGTAGAGATAGAAAGAGAGTGACTCGAAACACAGAGAGAGAGAGAGAGAGAGAAAAGAGACTAAACAAAGACGCAACAAGGACCCGGGTCTTTACCGTAATTTCGGTCCCGTACCCCTCGAATTTACCGTGCATGCCACCGTGGCCAGTGTGCCCCACCCATCCTCTCCCCGTCACCCCAAAATGACCCTCACTGGGGCCGGTATTTTCGAGCATCGAACTTACCCGTCGATAAAATATGCCTCCCGTCTTCCAAAGATTCGAATTCGAATTTTAAATCTCATGCTTTCGCCCCTACCCGAGAATAATGCATAGAGCATGAATGTTCGCTCGATTGCGGTCGCTCCCATCTCAGATGTTCCGGACAACAATAGTTGGAAAATAAAATAATTTCAAATGCTAAATACTCTATAGTTGCCAGTTGAATTGAATATATATTTATATTCCTTGTGCATGTGGAGAACCCTGGGGTCGAGTCCAAAAAAATCTAGCTAACGCATGGCATTTTCGTAATAAGTACGGAACGTGCGCGGGCTTATCCGGTAGTCCGGCCGAAAATTCAAAAAGCAAAAGACGCAAAGCTCTAGGGAGTAAAAAGCAGCACCGTCAAAAAGTAGCCGTTCCGGGTCGAAATTACCGTTCTGCCCTCGCACGGGATCCCTCGATCCCCGCGATGGCTCGGGAGCGCCTGATGGGGCGAGCTCGATACCGTGGATCCGCGGCCGTCGATTATGGGCCGAAGCTTGGGGCGGGGGCAGTTTCGGGATTTCAGGGAGCGGGCAGGGGCGGGGAGGGCATTTCGCGTGGCTGCTAACGTGGGATGAGGAGATAAATGTCGGCTTGCTTTGTCCGGCCCCGAACCGGGCTTTGTCTTCTTTCGGGAGCGAAAGGACGGAGATGCCCTCGACAAGAACCGACGTCGACTAAAGTCGGGGAACCTCATGTTTACGTGGAGGACTATCTTTCGTGACGTGTCGACGGCGGATTGGACGTCCGTCCTTTCGCAAAGCTAGGATTCTCCTCTCCTCTCTGCTAAGTCTCTTTTTTTATCCCTTTTTTTAGAATTTACAATTTGTTCTTTTTCCTTCTCCTTTATTGGGGTGGTGGTGATCGAGTGACGAATTTAAAAAAAAAAAAGGTAATTAATTATTTAATTAAGAGGAGGGAATGACAATAATTATCAATGACTAGGAAAGGAATGTACTAATATAAACGCATGCACAGTGGGCAGTGCTTTAAATTCTTTCTTCTTTTTAAAATTTTATTAATCGAAACGTCTCGAGAGAGAAGGGGAAGTGGGTGGGGGGAAGCGAGAAAAATTGGCGCAGGTAAAAGGTTTGAAATGGGATCACCGGAAAAATGGTCTTGGGATAACCGCATTGAGATTAGGAAGGAAAAAAGAAAGCAAGGGCCAGATTCAGTCCGGAAAAGGAGAATCGAATATTGCTGTAGAAAAAACTATTCAGTTTTCTTGTTTGATTCCTGAGTTTGAAACCATTTGAAAAGAAAAATGACATGAAATATTTCCGTACTTTAGTTTAATATATAATGTTGGTTCAATATGTAATGTTGTTCATGACTTTGATTTGTTTAATGTAATTCATAAATTTTTAGTTTATATTCAATTTACTTCCTAAACTATGTTGAAATGACACGAGTGAAATAACTATGTGGAATATTTATCAATAATTTGAAAACTGTGTCAGACAAGTTAAAAATTCATAAATAATAGATGTTGAGCCAAAAATTATAGATCATGTTGCATAAGTTAAAAATTCAAAGACAACATCGCACGTTGAATTAAAATTCATGAATCATTTATGTTATTATTCCTCATTTTGAAACACGCTATTAGAATACCATAAAATTTGTTTTTCAATGAACAAAATCCCGATCCAATTGGACCAATCCATAGAGCCAAAGCCCCAGGTCAGGGTCCCGATGACCTGGTTGAAAACCTTGATGGCTGATCATAGTTCGGAGGAGCTTTAAGACCAAGGCTGGACGTAGGACCCCTAAACTTGACTTCAAATCACCTGGAAAAGACAAGATTGGTTTGTATATCTTGGATCCTAGTTTGATCAATGGCATTCGGGGTCCAAGCGTTAAGATCCGTAGGTCCACGAGATCGAATGTCCCTAACGTGGAAATGAACTTTCAATGAGGGCATCTTATACAGAATCTAGTGGTCCATATTAATAAAAGGAGATTCAATCATTTATAGGAAATTTCATGGTCCCCCAACTGTTTCTAAGGGATGGGTCTTGCATCTAGCATGGACTATTGGAGAAGTAGGGAAAATTCAAGGTCC
Source organism: Eucalyptus grandis (assembly GCF_016545825.1). NCBI lineage: Eukaryota > Viridiplantae > Streptophyta > Magnoliopsida > Myrtales > Myrtaceae > Eucalyptus > Eucalyptus grandis. The sequence continues at coordinate 8,882,357 of NC_052621.1, forward strand.
ATTGGATGTTTTGGAAAGCGAAACCAGTTATCAACAAAGACAGATTATTGATCGAAGTTTATTGACGTTAAAGAAAAGTTACAATTGCAAAAATGTTTAAACTTACATTTGATTACTAGTAGTCACAATGGGTAAGGAGAACTACCAAATTACACTCGGTAAAGGAGAGTTATGATCCATTAGGTAATTCATTAACCATAGGACTCAAGAAAGTTCCTAGTAAGTTCAGTGAATTACTATTTTTGTAGAATATTATAAATCATAAGACTGACATAACTAATGCTGACAAAATGCCCATTAAGTGAAGTCATGAAAAATAAGTAATAGGTAAGTTACTAACAAAGAGAAAATAACGAATGTCAAATAAAAGTTACGATCAATTAGTGGTGCGATAACTATGCAAGGAAGAAATTTACTACTAATTCAATAGATAGTCATCTCTCTCTATTTATTTTTCTTTTCTTTTTTTTGGAATATTGTGAATCACATTCGGTAAATAAATGTTACCAGAGATACATAACATGTGAGTTACATGTAATGAGGAAAATTACAAATGTCAAAGGAAAGTTAAGATCAATTGGCTAGTCTTTTAAATATACGAGAAGGAAGTTTACTATCGACTTAGATAAATGACTATTTTTAATGAAATATTATGAAATATTGCGATCACAGGATCCGATAAACTCACAACCACAAAAGGGAAATTATATCCTCTACAAGAAAAAAGTTGAAAGCAGAAAAGTAAATTCCATTAAAACAAATAGTGATGGAAGGTGACAAGTCAATTCCATTAAAGAGGATAGGATACAAATCCTATATTTTTTTATGGAAATCGTAAGTTAGGCGGGCATATCATTATAAATGAACCTATATGTTCGTAAGTGAAGATGGTGAAAATATCTCAACACTATTCCTTAATTTATTTATTATTTATTATTTATTTTATTTTTCCTCTTTTTTTATATTATTTTCATTATTATTTCTTTTTCCCTTTCATCATTCTTTAATAAAAATTTATCAAATAGTAAACCGTACTAACATATTTAAAATACAAAAATACCTAAAATATATAATAAATATAAATATTTAATTTATAGATTGAATGTTTATTATAAAATAGAATTAAAATTGAATATATAAATTAAAATAAGATTAATTAATTTTTTATTTTTATTTTTATTTTCTTAAATTAGAATTCAAATATTATTTATATTGAAATATAATTTCAATTTTGTTAATTTAATAAATTTTTTATTCAAGAAAAATAACTTTCCTATTATGGACATTAGAAATCCTATTCACCTTTATCCCACCTCCCCCACGATAATTTTATCCTGCCTATATCCCTTATATCACTTTATCCTATCCCGAGTGAGCACCAAACGTAGGATTGGATAAATTATATCCTATCTCGAATTTTATCCTGATTAAAAAAAACCTAATATCATTCCAAGAAATTTACAGAGCACATGCCAAAGTTACGAAAGTTACGAGACTTCATAAGGAAAGTAACACGAAGTGTCGCAAATGAGTTTACCTCGAAACTCGCAAGTTTAAGGAAGGTCGCTACTTAAAAATCACGGGAGCTTAAGACCATGGAAATCTTTGACATGACAGGCAACGATCCATAATCATAAATTGCCGCACATCAAATTTCCTAATCATTCCGATCAAATAAAAAGAATTCTTAATCACGTTATATTTACGCAAGCTTCTTGTTAGAATGCGAAAGAATTGCCACGTCTTGGGGGGGTTCTTACGTTGACATCGTTCCTTCTTCTTTTGTTTTTTTCTTTATATAGATAACTTGTCGGCAATTCACAATACTTTTATGGAGTCATCGGTTCTTTTTCGAGTTTGCAAGTTACCGAATTTTGTACTGACTTGGAAACTTTTATTTGTATAATTTAGTAACTCTTGAATTCATTGACTCTTATATTAAGTACCAACCTTAAAATGACTTAAGATTTTTTTTTATTAGAAATGATTTTTTCCGATTCTATTTTAAAAAAAATATTCGAGTAAAAACGCTAGTAATCAAAATTTATATTCATGGCCTGAAATAAAAATGTGTTTGAAGATTCATAAATTCATTTATTTCTTTTAATTTTTTAATATTTTTATCATATTTTTCTTAATTTTATCGTTTATCTTTTTCTCTTCTTCCTCCTCCTTCTTTGTAGCCGGTCATCGGCCATCGCCAGGCTAGGGCGATTGGTTGGACGAGGTCCGGCGAGCTCGCCGGTGGCCAGGTGACGCTCATCATGGCTATGTGGCAGGCTCGACCTCTCCTTGGCTAGGTGAGGTTGACCCACGACAAGCCTCGGCGTGGCTCGGCATCATTGGGAACGACGGCGCTCCAACGAAATCGCCAGCCAAAAGTAAAAGAAGAAAGGGGAAGAGAAGAACAAGAAAAAAAAAAAATAAGAATTCTCAAAATTGTTTTCGAGAATAAAATGTTACTTTTTTTTTATTATTTGATTATATTTCAAATTTATTTCAAAAAATAAATGGGAACAAATATTTTATCAAATGAGTTTATTTCTTTTTTTTTTTTAAATAAAAGAACAAATTTGTTCCCCATAAGGTTACCAAATAGAGCCTTATTATTTTTTATAGATAAATTACCAAATAGTTTTAACTTTTAAGTTGCCAACTTTCATTTGAATAATCTACCAACATTACCTTTTATTGTTCAATTAATCCTTTTTATTTCCATTGAGCTACTAACCTTTATTTACATTGGTTAATAACCCATTGCATTTACAAGCCCTTTTAAGAGATTAATAACCTAAATTATGTGACTCAACATTTTTCTCCCATTAAATTACCATACAATACTAGATTACCAACTCTCATTTAAATTACAAACCGATGCTCACTTGCTATTTCAATCTATCGATATTTCATTCCATCTAATCATTTTTATTTGCACTTCTTAGTAACATCATAATTTACCAATATTAGTTAGAGTGATGTGCCAACTCTATCTGATTAAATTATAAGCTAATTTTTGGTGTATCGGCTTCCATTTTAGTTACTTACCAGCTTGATTTCTTTAAATTATTCTCTTTTCTTTTTATTAAAGAACTTTTGTTTAAATCAACTTTTATCTAATTAATTTATCAATCAATTCTAAGTTACCAACTCTTATTTGAAATTGTTGTCAACAATTTTTTTTTTTTATTGATTTACCAACTTTTTGATTGGGTTACTTAAAAAAAAGTTAGAAAGTCGTTCTAATAAATGTTAGTGATTCCATATGACAGTTTATAAATATACTATTGAAGAGAAAGGTAAACAAAAATCGGTAAGGATAAAAGAATTCCTTTTCTTATATGGCTAAAACAATTTGGTGATTTGAAAATATCAAATAAACGTTAATAACTAATTCAACACGAAATTAGTTGGTAACTTGATCGTAAAACAAGGTTGGTAAGCATAACAAATAAATGTGGGAGCCCAGTAATAAAGTTGGTAAAATAAAAAAAAAAGAAATCAAATGAATATTTATAAGTAATCAAGCTATTTATAACTTAATCTAATAAAAATTGATAAGTCACTAAAAAAAGAATGGTAAGAAAGGTAAAATAAAATTTTAGGATAAGATAGGATAAGTTCTCTTTAGAAGTTGCCGATTTTACAAACTCAAATAAGACAAAAAAAATAAAAATTCTAGTAAGAATTAGTAAAAGAATCGAAGCATACTTGGTAATCACTCGGAGGTTGATAATTTATAAAAATAAGTGAATAAATATATGAAATCGGTAATCAGGGTGAACAAAAGTGGTAACTCAATAGAAAAGTAGGTAAATCTAAGGGCGTGTTTGTTTGAGCACACAAATTTTCCACGAATTAGTTTTCCTGCACTTTCACATATTTATTTTGCTGAAAATGACAAATCATAAGTATAATCAAATAAAATATGCATGCTTAAAGTTAGGATAATGAATTCTCTAACTCAAAAAGAGAAAAACATTTTCAGGAGAGGGTCTTTCCAGAAAACATCTTTATTTTCCATGAAATTTTCTCTAAAGTAGACACATTCTAAGAAAAAAAAATAAATGTAGGTAAAGAAATGAGAATGAATAATTCAAAACTAATTGGTAATTAATTGAATTAAAAAATTGATAAGTTACACAAATAAAGATGAGTATTTTGATAAGTAGTTGGTCAATTTAAGCCATTGGTCAGATTTATCAAAATGTCCATCTAGCCTATGCCTGCTTGTCTTGTTTACACCTCTAGCCATGCCATACCCATGATCAAGTCCTTGCTATGCTTAAGGGGTGATTTGTTCCAAGTAGAGGTGAACATAGTTTCATGATAAAATCTAGAACTTGACTAATGAGAACCTCCTTTTTTTAGATTTCAAAATATACAAGATAGATTTTAGATTCTAATAATTGGGAACCTATTTTGACAGTAAATTCCAAATTATAGGTTAATGAAACTATGAACTTGGAATCTATAACTTAAAATAAGTTTTTGTAATTTTTTTAGTCCATATCTTTGTGCGATCTTGCGGTGCACTCGATGATGAGTTTATAATATGAAATCACTAATCTAATTCCATTTTATAATTAAGACTTTTATTTTGTTAATGTTTTATATTTTTCGCCCATACAAACATAAATTATGATTTTCAGTAAATTTTTAACTAGCATATTTTACATTTTAGATAGTTGTTATTAAATATTAAACTAATTTTGACAAATTAGGGCCCGCAATCGTTTTCTCCTAATTAATAATGCAAAAATGGAATTTGAATATTCCCAGAGATTTATCATTACCCATTTTACATTTGAAATTGGCCTCGGAACCATTTCATATTCCAAAAAATGAACAACTTATTCTAATCACTTGAACCTAGATTTTTCTCCTAGGTTTTGAGATAAAAAATTTCCCATTTGAAACCGCATTTTACGTTTGGGTTCACTTTAGTAGTTGCGTGGGCACAAACTTAGCATGAACCCGAATTCAACAAATCGGGCCCTCGGATCACCAGTGGTTAACTGCTCGGTATTTCGAGGACCCGATCCGGACACGTGTCCTCCTGCGCGCGAGGTGGAGCCAGGTCAAAGTTTGACCCGGCGCAGGCCCCCGTCAAGCTTCCATTTGGTGCGCCCAACGCAGCCGAGCCACCACCGTCTCCCGCCGGCTGGCGAGGCGCGAGGAGCTCTTCCGTCCGGGGCCGGCGACGGGGACAGACAGCTAAAGCTAAAGCACCAAACCCCGCCATTAAAGAAATCGAAAGAGGCAAAAAAAAAAAAAAAAAAAAAAAAACCGCCTTCTCCAACGTCGCTCTCGCCACGCCACGCCATGCCACCTGCTTCCGCCATGCAAACGTCGCGGGACCAAGACGAGGTCGCCGCCGTGCCCTTTGTCGGCTTCCCGGTGTCGTCGTCGTCCTCCTCCTACTCCGCTCCGCCACCTCGGATTGTCGCCTCCTGTCCACCTCCTCTGCCTCATTCCTTCCGTTTGTTCTCTTCTCCTTGTCTCTCTCGCTCCGTCCGCCGTACAAAAGGAGCCTTCCAATGGCCTCCGAGCGATCGGCATCTCCATCATTTTCTTCGCTTCTCGTGTCGGGACTCCTCGGCGGGTCTTTTCGCTCCCCTGTCCTCCTCGTCCTGGGAAATTCCGTCGGTGTGCGTACCGAGGGTCGTCGCTAGCTGGCGTTGGAATTGGCGGAGCGGGCGTGGATAGAGGCGGAATGAAGGGAAGGAGATCCTAGGTATGATCCTCGACCATCTAATCCAGAATAAGGTTCGAAGTCGATAGAGAGGTTCTGCGGAGGAGATGGTGTTTTTTTTTTTTTTGGTTCTTTTTAGTAAGATTTGTTCTCCTGCAACGGCTTTCGATTCAGGAGGTTGTTTCAGAGCAGGAAAGAGAAGCGTCAGGGCACTCGTTTTTTTCGTTCCGGTACAATTTATCGACATTTTCTGGAATCTTAGCAGTGATAGAAGATTGGAACGTTTCGTCGGGAGATCACGATGCTTGCGTTTAATAAATGCTTGGCTATGGGGACTGATGAGTTTTGTGCTGCTGGCAGCAAAGGCCTCTAGCCCTTGATTAAGGGCAACGAGCGAAGATTGACGGTGCTGCTAGCGGCAGATGTTTGGTGATGGTGGAGGCGATTCAAGTTTGTGGCCGTGGTTGCGGAGATAATGGTAAGTTAAGCAACCTTCATGTGAGAAATCTAGTGTAGTTTACTTCCCATCATGACTTGAAAGCATGATTTATTGAGTAGCTATTGAGAGATGTGATAAGTAATTACTCTGATATCTTTGTTTGAGGTATTGACTATATCGGTTTGCCAAAGAAAGTCATGGGATGAGGGCAAGTGCTTTTAAATTGACAAATGAGGACCTTAATCATCCCTTAAGAGTTTCTGTTAGTTTGCCACATGAGATTATATAAGGGTTTGAGGGCTTTGAATTTGATATCTTTCATTTTATTTCTTCTTTGTTTTTGAAATCAGGAATGAATATATTCTTTGCTTTGTATTAATTCCTTTCATGATTTGTCAGAACCACGGGGGAGCAAATTTCTGTTTTTAACACAGATGGCGTCATCGTTAGAGGAGCTTCTAGCCAAGGAAGGCTTTAGAGGAAGAGGAAGAAGATCAATGACAAGGTCAAGAACTGTCGGTTCAGATGCCATCACCGCGCCTGTTTACCCTTTACACGGTCGACACAGTTCGGATTCTTCATATGGAAATAGAAACAAGACAGAGAGGACTAGGTCCGATGCATCAAGATACAGTTTCAGAGGTAAACTATCAGGAGGCGATAGTATCAAGGCTCCAAGGTCAAGAGATGGTCCAATAATTAGAGAGAGAGTGGATGGGGGATCAAGAGAAGAGACTTCTCAGAAAACTGAACATTCTCCTGATCTACTGGAGGATAGAAGATCTGTTGCCAGTTCTTCAGATTATAAGCCAGGAAAAGAGATTGTTGACAATGATTTGGACAGTAGTGACAGGATAAAGGATACCTACCTTAATGAAGTGCGGAGGATGGACAAGTTTCCTGATGGGGGTGGCCAAAGCCGACAATACAGAGAGACCTTAAGAAAGGAAGTGAAGCTGGATATGAAGCACGGTAGCAGTTCAAAGATGCATCTACCTGGGCGGACTCGGCCCGAAAATTTCAATGAAAAGTCTAATGGAAGCTCATATAATGGTAAAAGCTTCGAGGACATTCAGAATCCAAAGCATTTTCGTGCAACACTCCCTGAGTTTGTACCTGCGCTTGATGAAGTAGCTGTCCAAGCCACAATCTCCATTTTAACTGGATATAGCAAGCATTATTTAAAGGACAGGGGTTTTCGTGCAACCCTTCACAACAATTGCTTCTCCTGTCTTGATTCCATTGCGCCAGAACAATATCCTAATAATGAGAACAAGGTCATTGCCAATCTAAAGCAAGCAATTGATACGGTAGAAAAAGCTGCAGAGGAGTGTGCAACTACAAAGGATTTGAAAAGAGCTTTGTTGCAGTTCAGCGTTGTTACTGGCTTGAATTCCAATGACTTAAAGGATGGTTTCACTTGTGGGATCCCAAATTATCATTTGTCAGCTTGTGCTCACCTGTATTTAAGTGTGATATATAAGCTACAGAAGAAAGATCGAGCTTCAGCAAAGCATCTTTTGCAAGTTTTTTCTGATTCACCTTTCCAAGCTCGGACCACATTGCTACCTGAACTATGGGAAAATCTGTTCTATCCTCATCTTTCGCATTTGAAGCGCTGGCATAGTCAGGAAGCTGATTCTCTTGAGGATAATTCAAACAAGGAAAGGAGATTGAAGCTTCTTGACAAAGTCTGTAATGAAATTCTTGATTCAGGTACCTATCAGTTTGCAGTTTATTACAAGGATTGGCTCACGGAAGGCTTTGAAGCTCCATCTATTCCCTCCCTCAATATTCCTTCATTATCCATTCAGGAGTTCCAGTTTAATGGTTCACTTGGCCATTCTGCCGAGCTACATAAAGTGGTTGGGCCTTTTTATGCTCAGCCAATGGTAAGTAGGAAACTGTATGAAGATGTATTCGGCAGCTCAAATAAACCTAGACTGGATGATGCTGAAGCTGAAGTAGACAACTGTCAAAGTTCTGTAAGCTCTGGTAGCTCTAGTATTGAAGTCAAACAGACATTAACATGCTCCTCTGAGACATTAAAACATACGGATCAATGTACTGTGGAAAGTTACACCCAGAACCCACAAGATAAAGCACTTGTAAGTTGTAGTCTTCTTCATTTTTTAAGCATATGCAAAATACTATCCACGTCACTCGGTGGTCTCTTCCAGTGTACATTGAGTTCATTCTTTACCAGCAATGAAAGGGTTATCCTTACGATTTAAAAGGCAAATGAGAGGTAGGCTTTGTGTTGAGCTTCTGATAATTGTGTTGCCAGATTTGATTCATACTGACTCTGAAGAGTTGGTTATTTCATTAACGCACTGGAAGTTGCATTACCTGAAACAGTGACACTTGCTTCCATATTTCACTGTTTATGCTCATCCACAGGCTTATATGTATGTAGGAAGATGGACTTCCTCTGATAGTTGGGGAAGGAAGGGGCTCAAGAGAAGTTAGCTCTTCACTAGCAGAAGCCAATGATGATGAAGGCAGCAATTCTGGCAGAAGCCAAAAAATTGGGGATGGTGCTCAACAAATTCAGTATTCCTCCACTTATGTGAGTCCATTTTTCGAACCTCAACAAGCTCTGTCCATCTCCTGTTGACTGCTCTTTTATTCCTTCTGATTGCTTAGAATCTGGGACTTGTTATTCCTTCTTTTACCGTTTCAGAGTACTGTCAATGTTTAATTTCCAATGATCATAACAAGTTGACTCTTGTTCCTCTGCAGACAATCCGAGTGAAGTTTCCCTTAGAAGGTAAGTGATGGAAAACTGCTGTAGATGGATTGAGTGGTTCAATCATGATGACTAACGTTATTTTGTATATTTCCACTTGTAGATAGTGGAAGTCAAGAAAGCTTTCAAGAACAGTCCTTCTCAAGCATTTTGAAGCACTTCATTTGTCCACTTACGGGAAAGTTGTTTGAAGACCCAGTGACCCTGGAGACTGGTCAAACATATGAACGAGTGGCAATCAGCAAATGGTTTGACCAGGGGAATAGAACTTGTCCAATGACCGGAAAAACATTGGAATGCTTAAGTTTGCCACTTACAAATATCATCATAAAGCGTGTAATTCATAGTTGGACATCTGAATGCTGCAAAGATCATGACGCTTTTGCCTTGCAAACAGTGGTCAAAAGCGAAGGGCACAAGGTTGAGCACAAAGATACTGGAGCTATCTCTAAGTTGGAGCAACTGCTTATAACTTCTGATAAAGCAGCACGAACTGCAAATGCTGGGCAGCTTATATCTCTAGGAGGTCTGGAATATCTCATTCAGAGGTTTGGATCAGGACCAACAGAAGAGAGAATGATTCTTCTTGAACTCATCTTGTGTTGTATTGAAGCTGATGCAAGTTGCAGGAACCAGATAGCAGAAGGCATAAGTAGTAAATTCCTTCTTGATTTGCTGCACAGCAAGCAGATCCAAGTGAGAAGAAATGCAGTGTGCTTGCTGATTCAAATTATTTGTCTGAACAGGTATGAAGAATATATGTCATACTAATAAATTGCTTAGGGCATATTTTTGTTACATCCAGCATTAGCATCTGCATGCACACGTGGCAAGTACTAAGAAGTGGTGCCATTAGATAATATAGTCTTTTTGTAATTTTTCCTCAAGTCAAGTGGATAAGTCGTGTGGGTAAGTGGGGTGTGGAAAGTGTGGCTTAAAGAATAACTGCTCATTGAATGTGAAATGAGGCCAAACTTTAATTTATGATTTGAAACTTTGTGGTTCTTGCTTAAGAGTAAATCACAAAGTTTTTGCATTAAATGAGGTGAAATTTCTGAAAAATGGATCTTCTACTTGACGGCCTCTCTCCCAAAATAAAAAAAGGAAGAATCTTTAATATTGTTGTGGCAATATGATAGAAATCTTGAATGACCGCGGTGCTAATACAATTGTGGGATTAGCACTTCTGCAAGGCATTCTAAATCTGTCACTTTAATCTTCAGAAAGAAGTATAATCAGATTGACAAGGAGGTAAAGAATGAGAATTCAAAAGAAAGATGAAGCATGCTGGTCATGTGGCTCTGGTTTGAGGGTATCATGTCTAACCTTGATTACATAGATTGGCAAAGATGATGTCAAAATGACATGGCCTTTGTGATTTAATGGCCTATAATAACTTGCTTCCTTTAACAACATGATTTTACGATTTCAGTGACCTATGGGCAAGTTATGATGGCCCTTTAAGTTTTGGTACCCGAAACATGAAATAATGGCTTTAAGGACTGTTATGAGAACTTTATCTATCGGTTGAGAGGGCATTTGGCGTTTGTGTTGTATAGGTGTGACTGTGAGGCAAGTGTTGTAATATATGCTCTTTAATGCTACAATACCTTGAAATTGGGTGAGACAGCTTGTTAAAAAATGCTGCTATAAGTTGCTGGAGTTTTGAAGGTGCTGTAGCTGTGAGGAATTTGCCAAACTCTCCATGATAGTTACAACACTAATTGCCACAGTTGTAGTTGCTGTGGTATAACTTTATCAAACGAGCACATCGCAGAATTTCTTGCCAGCGACTGCGATTGTAAAAGTTGGTACTTCAGTTTTTATATGTTGTTTGACAAATAGTTCATGGCTGCAAGAACCCTGCAGCTGCAGTTTCTCATGGAAGCTTCTAGCAGGAAGCTTTTTCACCCAGCTTCAAGGGTGTTGTATTATTTTATTTTGCCAAAGATACATGTTACAACACACAACAGGCATGACTATGACGTGACAAGGTTACAGCATAGCTATAGCCAAAAAGACTGAAAGTACAAGATATAAAATACCTGGATGTCTTTTTATAATATATTATGTGTATCTCAGGTACCTTGGTCTCACCTGATTATGTCGGGAGTGTGGTTTTGGTTTTGAGGAAGTAACTTAAACATAATGAGAACCTGTGGTAGCAGATTGAACCTAAGCTATTCTACATTGTTTTGGCATGATACTTAGCATTTTTGTTTGAAATAACAGGAGGAAGGATGTTGTATCTTTCTTGGGTAACCTACTCAATGAAGAGATGGTCAACGCAATGCATGTTCTGCTTTTGTATCTACAAAGTGCTCCAGATGTTGAAAAACCTTTGGTTGCCTTACTTCTGCTGCACTTTGATCTACTGGTATACTTTCTTGAATATTCATTTTGTAGTATTTGGGATTTTATTGGTTTTTGAATTTGATATTTGTGACTTATCTTCTGCCCATTCCTGAATCTGAGTTGCATCCATAAGGTATGCCTCAGTGAGTACGATGAAATTTTATGGTGATTAACTCAGTATAAGAATTTGAAGATGCAGTGTGAATTTGCAGATTTAATGAAGCCTACCGTTATTTTTTGGTTATCCATTCCAGAAAATTATGGCTAAAATAACACGTTGGTACAGGCTGAACCTCGGAAGTACAGTATATACAGAGAAGAGGCTGTAGATGCAATTTCCTTGGCTCTTGATCTGAGCTTAAATGATGAAAATGTTCAAGAAAGTTGCTGCAAAGCACTTTTGATTTTTGGGGGACACTTCTCATTTTCTCAAATGGTTTCTCCAGAGGATTGGATTTTAAAGCAAGAAGGATGCAGTGAAACCTACAAAGCAATCACTTGTGACAATGAACAATATGGGTTTCTCGCTGACGATACTTGTTCATTTGTATGACTGACTCTATTATTTTCTTCTTATCATACTTTTGGCTTAATTATACCTAAAGTTTTGTGAACTGGAAAGTATCTGTGTGCAATTGAGAATTTAGGGCTATTCATGGAGATTCTTGTTCATCTTCAAGTTGTCATGAAGTATATTGCAAGTGGGACCAATGAAAAATGGTGAAAGTTTAACAGTCTCAAACGATAGCAAGAATTTAAGAATGGAGAACTCTTGGAGGACTTAATTTTATTAGTAAGCCAGAGTCTAAGGGAAGAGAGAATTTTATGGTTCATTATCTCACAGATGCTCTCGTTTTACTCCATTTGTTTCTTGAAACTTCAGTTATACAAGAAGAGCAGCATATTTGCTTCAGAAGTCAATTATGTTATGTAACATCCTTTGCAAACAGTTAGTTCGATCTCGAATGATTTACTGCTTGCCCAGCTAGTCTGTAATATCAAGTCAGCAAGCTGATTGCAAATCTATAATCTTAACTCTGAGATTTTAAAGACCTTTTCTGTGTTGTATATCTATGTACATGTGAATCATTGCTTGAAGAACTTATCTAGGGTTGATTTTACAGGAAAATGAAGATTTGGCTCATCGAGAGTGGCTGAATAACTTGTTAGGATCACTTCTGGGCAGTAGAAGGAGATCATTTATAGATGCTCTCTTGAAATGTTTGAGATCAAGGGACTCAAATATGGTTCGAGCGTGTCTTATCACTGTGGCATGGTTGAGTTCTGCTCTTTCTTCACTAGGCAATGCTGAACACCAGCTTTCAGTCTTTTCAGCACTTGTGCCTCAGCTGAAAGAGAAACTGGAAAGTGGTGAAAAAGTGGAACACAAGATTCTTGCTTCATTTTCTCTTCTCAATTTCTGCAAAATTCCAGGTTGGTTGCTTCCATGCAAGCAATTGCACTTCCAATTAATTTGAGAAAAGAGATTGTGTCTGCTTTTAGAGTCCTCAAATCTGCACTACTGCCTTCGAGAAACTTAGGCCCTGTTTGTTTAAATCTGTTTCTGTTCCTCGGAACACAAATTTTTGTTCTTTTGTTCCGGGAAACAAAAAAAGAACAAAAACACGGTTGTTTACACTTTTGTTCCCGGGAACAAAAAATCTATATTTTTGTTACCGGGAACAGATTTGAAATAGAAATAAGAAGTAGAAAAAACTTGTTTCTTATTTTCGGGAACAATTCCGAGAAACACTTTTTTTTTTTTTTTCTCATTTTTCTTCTTTTCTCTTCTCCTTTTTCTTTGGTTGGTCGCCTTCTCGGCCATGGCCGGCGATTGGCCGTCGAGGGCCAGCGACCTCGTTAGCCCCCAATGAGGCTCGGCCTTGCCTTGGCTGGGTGAGCTCGAGCTCGCCCAACGAGGCTGCCGCCCCTCGTCGGCCGGTTGTCGGCCATGGCCGAGGCCAGTGATTGGCCAAAATGAAGAAAAAGAAAAAAGAAAATAAAAAATATTAAAAATTTAAAAGAAACAAAAAAATTATACAAGTTTGTCAAACGTGTTTATGTTCTTTTTCTATTTCAGGAACATAAATTTTGTACAGTTACCAAGCACGTTCTTTTGTTCAAAAATTGTTCTCCGGAATATAAATAATTTTTTCTATTTCTATTCCCTGGAACAATTTTTGAACAGAAATATTACCAAACGCGCCCTTATTAACCAGGCGATTTTGATGCACTTTGTTTGTCAACCTGAATATAATTGTTTGATCTGTGGTCCATGAGTCATATTGCAACCGTTCTGTGTCAACAAACTGCTCTAGAATTTCTTGTAAAAACTCCTGCATTTTGAGCTTCTTTATGCCCGCCATCCACACCCTCAATGCTCTTTTGTTTTCTTTGGTACTGTGAAATCCAAATTTTCACTTCTCGACATTGCCCATTGATTGGCATTCATGTTCATTGCAAAAAAGCTGATGCTAATGACTTTATAATAGAGTAATCAAAGGAGGATATCTTCTAATAGTTGAGGTAGGAGTAATGCTACAAAACTATAGTAGCAGGGGAAAAGTTTCCATTCTGCATGAAATGACAGCTAGAATTAACAACTTATGTTTTCTGTATCAGAATGCAGGGTCCTACTGTTGACAATGTCTGAAGAGATGACATCTCCTCTTAGGAGCATTGCTGATGTTTCAGGGACAGCGAAACAGCTATATGCCCTCATTTGTGGGGATGATATTTGATGTAATGTCTAAAGACAAGAGTTACTCTGTAAGAATTACATCTTTTGTGAGTATTATCTAGCTTTTGGTTACGTCTACAAAATCTTTTGAGCATCCTTTAGTTTAGGAGGGTACATAACTCTTTTGGTTCATATCTTTCAGTCTGCAAAGCTGATGAAGAAAGGTATAAGAAAGTGTTGCTGAGACCATGGAATAGTGGGGGTTAGGCCACTAAATTAGTTGCATCTTGTGAATTCTAGAGTGAGTACAGTGTTCTACTGTAATTTTGTCTTCAAGTTTTTTTAATAATTTGCGCGGGAGAACATTCAGTTTGATATGTTCTAGCCCTCACGGTTTCTTGAAGGATAAGCATATTGGAGAAATGCAAGTCTTGAGATTTCTGTTTGGTTGTTTTTCAGTTTCTGTTATCTCTTTATTATTCAGGCAATTTGCGATCATTTTAGTTTCATCTTTGGTTGGTATTGGTCATAGTTCTCCCATTAAAAGAACACAGTATGAGGGGAACTAAAACTAATTTGTTGATTGCCCTTCAATAAAATGTATTTTGGTGGCAGATGGTTATGCATTGACAATGGGTTGGTCGACAGATCACTCATTTTAGGCGCATTTACAGCTCCTATTCATAAAGTATCGTTCGTCATTTTTGAACAGGCATGTTCTGTAAAGCTTGTTGCTTAAAAACTTTGGAGTGGTAAATGCAATTGAAGGCGGATAGTTTGGTGATCCTTAGACTTTTTGCCTTATCAGTTTGGTTGTCCATCTGATGTGGAATGGACAAATATAAGGTCAAAATATGTAACAGTTACTTATCGATGAAACTTTATTAATGTGAGATTAGGAAGTATTAAGATAAGTAGATCGATGTATCTACCAAATTCTTATGGCTTAATTACTAATCAGTTTATGACCAGAAGTGAAAAAGCGACTCATGTCGACCTAAAATAATCTCAAGAATGCAGCCATGGTAATCCACTCTCTTTTACTCTCTATATTGGATTCTCTTTTACACTCTATATGGGATTCAAACCTAAGTTAAACTGCAAAACGTTCCGGGTGTTTTATCTTATCAATGATACTAGACATAGATGTAAGTACTTGCATCAAGCTTTAAGTACAATGAATAAACTATTGCGTTTCTTTCTTAATGAGAAGGAGGGGAAGTGTTTAACTTGAAGCAAAAATAGAATCCTAACCCCTGTGAAGCTGATTAAGCTTAGCTCCCGAGAACATATCTAGCAATATTTAAACAAAATCTTACTCCTTTCTTTTATTAGTCCCTCAAAAAGGGTGCTTTTAATAATCGTTTTGTTCCCAATAATAATTTATGATAAAAAATATTTTTTTTGATTTTTTCCCAAAACAATTTTTAAATATTTTAATGCGTCCGGTAATTATCCAAAATTTTTATTTCCGGAGTAAAATTAAGTTTGGTACCATTATCAAAATTTCTAATTCAAATCATTTTTTTTAATTTTTTAAAAATATATTACTTTTTTTCTTCTTTTCTTTCTCTTTTTCTTCAAGCTATGGCTAGTCGCCGGCCTCCGAATGATTGATGACTGGCCAAATGAGGGTGACGACATCACTGGAGCATCACTGGCTGCCGGTGAGGCCATTCCTCATTGACCGAGCCTCATCGACAGCTCGATGAGGCTTGGCTGAGCCTTAGCTAGGCGATGAGCCTTGCCCAAATCTAGGGAGGCCAAGCTCACCCAGTCACCGACAAGGCTCAACCTCGCTAGGCCACCGCGAGGTCGGCCTTGCCTTGGTCGAGTGACGCTGACCTCACCATGGGCGGTTACTTAGCCAAGTGAGGCTTGCAAGTGGCTAGGGGAGGCTCGCCTAGCCATTGGCAAGCTCATTGGATCTTGCTCAATTAGTCACCGGTGACTGGCAACAGTGGGCGGCGGCGGCGGCGGCGGCGGTAGCGGCTGATGGCGGTGGTGATGGAAGAAGAAGAGAGAAGGAAGAAGAACAAGAAGAAAAGAAGAAGAGAAAAGGGAAAAAAGAAATTTTAGTGGGCTTGATTTCAAAATTATTGCTGGGAGCAAAAAAAGTAACTTTTTTTTTACTAAAATGTCGCGAGTGAATTCGCGGAAAAATTGAAGACGACGGTTGGGCCAGTCGGGTGTGTTCTGCTACATCCCCAGCGTCATTCACTTTGTCGCAGCCCTCAACGTGCCTTGGAAAATACATATCCGCTCAAAGTTACTTTTTTATGCATCTTGCATGCGCCATTTACTTTGCTTCCCAATTCAACAAAGACTTCGTCTATATCTACCGCGCCTAACCATACAACCTTTCATCATCACACTCCAACTAATACCAAGCGTGCCCGAAATTCAATTCGGTCCCAGCAGTCTTTGATTCTCGGAGCAAACTTGCAAAGCGACCAACGTCCTTTAGTTGCTACCAAGAAAAGAAAATCGTGGACTTTTAACTAGACATGTCGTTGGTGAAAAAGGTTTTTCGACAAAAGGTGCGGCATTGGCTGCTTCGTATATGCCCTTAATCTGATACGGACTCCATTAATAATGTTACTCCATGGATCCTATCCACTAATAAAGGACCTAAATTTCAATCAAGAGCGCCTCTGGCGAGATGCATATTCACAACGAACTGTGAGATACTGAAACTTCGATGAGCGATGATACGGTTTGTTTTTCTCTAATTGAAGGGATTCTAATGTTTTTGTCGCAGGCTAAAGCAAATGGTATGCTTGCCTGCCTACGGTTTGCATTACTGCTAAAGTCTTTAGATGATTCAAAACGAAAGTTCTAAGCTGATATTAACTCTGTCTTGCGAATTGGTTTTATCGGGTCTTCAATATTTGTTTCGAATTTCTCCCCTACACCCAATTTCTTCCCATAAAATATTATATTTGTTCCCCTAGTAATCCTCCCACAATAATCTGCAAAACGCAGGCTACAAGCTTTTACATTTGTTTGGCTCCTGCAGCTATATCTTGCAAATTTGCGTAACCTTCGTCCGACATTCTTTATTCTTATAATTGGATAAAAAGCATAAAAAGCATAAGAAGATTAAAAAAAATCACCATTTCCTTCTAGACGAACGATGTGATTGTCCCCATTCGAGATCATTTTCAACGTGCCTTACCCGTGGGATTAGCTTTCTCAGGCATATGACTTTAAGAATTTGACGTGACGCCTCCAGAGTGATCAATACCCCTCGACGGCAAGCTGCTGATTTTGTCTTGTATTCGTGGTTCTCTAGAATGATAACATAAGGATCATTAAATAACGTTTTCTCTTAACTTTTGATCAAACAATCGATAATACGAAATATTGGCCGAATGAAGAAAAACGAGAACAAGAACAGAGTAATAGAAGACAATAATGCTCTTGCCCCAGCCCATAAACCACCCCCCCCTCCCAAAAAAAAAAAACAAACAAAGATGGCCGAAATTCTGCGTATAAGAAACCTTCAAAAGAAAAATAGGGGGAGAGGACAAATTACTAATCCTGAGTGGGCAAATTGTGAAGGTTTCTGTAAATAAGGGGGATAACTATATAATTTAGTCTAACCATAGGAAGGATCCCAGTGATTTTCATTTAAAAATATGACAGAAAATGTCGAGTTTTGAGAGTAAAATTCCCAGTTTTCCAAGTGCAGATTGAGACCTTAACCATCAGAAATTGGAATTATTGTTCCCTAACCAAGTAAGAATTTCACATTCGATCTGGAGGATTGTCTACCCTCATGAAAATACCAACTCCTCTCCCAGAAAAATTTCTCATGTAATCGACACTAGAAACAAAAGAATAACCGTAAAGCATAGTAGTGTTCAGATTCAATAGTCAACACTGACATATGGAAAAGATCAACTCTAAACAAGCATTTAAAAATTCATTTTCCTATCCGTTTCTATCATATGGACGAACTTTGCAATATGCCAGGATATCCTTATGGAAAATTGCGAATAAACCAAATACAAGAGTTCACATTAGCTTTCAGCAAATAAATCAATCAGTCTTGATTTGCCCTCATGTCTTGTGGGATTATCCAGTCCTTTAATAAATTACTGACAACCTCACCACACTATGTATGGACCATAAAACTCTGAGTTCTGCTACTCTGAGTTCTGCTCAGCAACTCGACTCAGAAAGCTCACACATGGATTGCAGTGGCTTAGATGAAAATGAGGCAAGATTGAGGAGTTTTCACTATGAAGACTACAATATCAGGAGAGCGTTATTGAGGTTATCCTCTCCACTTGGGAGGAGAAGACCAAGGAAAGGGTGACGAGACAGTGAACGTAACAGCTCAGAGCAACAAGAAGAAACCAATGAAGAAAATCATCCTCTCAGTGTTCAGCTGGGGAGGAGGGAAGGTTTAGTCTTGAGAAGATTCAAGATCAAACTAGCAACTAACGTTCTTGCTTGTGTCTTTGTTGGCTTCAAGGACCCTACGATCCAGATTTCATCCTAATCCAACCCTTTTTTCCCTCCTCATCCAAACTTTGACCACTAGCAAACCAGGTAAATACTAAGAGATGACGCACAATATTTCTCTCGCAGGATTGAGCAGTGCACAGTGTTGTTGGCATGTTTAAGCCCACAAATCTCTCTCTCTCTCTCTCTCTCTCTCTCTGTGAAATTGACACCAAGCTTTCTGCTCTAATTAGATGGCAACCTCTGAAGAACTATCATTTATATCTCCTACTAATGGACCTATATTGCATTTTCGTTCTAGGCATGTCAAAAAAATGTAAACAGGAACACTCATTTTGAGCACAATGCTGTTAAACTTTTAATGGCACAACTTGATTTGACAGACTCGAGAACAAGCAAAAAGGAAAGAAACACTATTTGTTAGTATAATATCTTAAAGGATCACGTTCAGGAGCTTGGGCTATAAATCTTCTCGTGAAAAGATTGGTAAGGTGTATAAAAGCAAGTGCACCAAATAGAAGACCATCCAGTTCAAAAATGCATAAAACTTGCCCCTGTAGCAGTGAATGATTGCGCTCATGCCATACATAACTGTTAAGATAACATGAAGCTTACAAGCATGTCTTCCTTAGAAGAAAATTATGGACACGCCCATTGAAAAACATCCGATGGCCACCCAAGGACTAAGACGCTCACCTATTCCAGAAACACAGAAAAGATCATCAGCCAAAGAGGTGCAGAGCAGGAAGAAGAAAGGACAAATCATTCATCTTCCCAAATCATTCCAGGAATAAATATGCAAGTTTCAATGTGAGACCAGAATGGTAAAGAACTTCATGCAGGAGCCAAACAAAGAAATAAAACCGTATTCAACTCATTTCTTAAATTTTACAAGGAAAAGGATCTTAACATTGGAATGCCCAATCACACCAATTGAAATGCACCTTCTATTTAAGCACCATATAAATGAGGCAGTTTGCTAATTCGAAATACAAGATATCGATTGATAACAAAAATCAAGATTGACAATGGTAAAATAACAATTTTAAGCTAAGCTATCCAGACAAATAATATACTTATAAAAAACTTTAGAGGACCCTCAAAGGCCCTTGACACCGACATTATGCACACTGCAAGCAGGGACAGGGCTGCATACCTATTCTAGCTGCCTTCCAAAAGAAACCACGAAACCTGCAAGTATGCAGCAGGATCATAAGGAACTAGATTAATGAATGTACTATATACCAGATTTGAAAACAATGGTATACAGTGGCCATTAGGCAGGAATCACAAGGGCAAGGCCAATATGCCATAAGCTTACCTCCTTTGTGTTGTATTACTGAATTTCCACAAACCTTCATCTTAACACATGCCAATATGTTTATTAACCGAGAGGTTCAGTATCAGTCATTCAAGGAAATTATGGCCACTTGTAGTCAATCAAAGAAATGAATATGTGAACAAGGCAAAGAATTACGTGAGAACAAGTTAAAAAGACTACTTAATTTTTCTACGGCCAAACAAAGCCTCTGTTTAGAACTCTTCTCATGCAAATTTCAAGGATGATGCAGTGAGCATTTACTGAGTATGGACGCAGCCCTTCTTCATTCTAATTATTATTTCTCAATTTTCTGTCTTCTATCTACATCAATGCCCCAAACTTAAAGTCAGACATCTAGCTTGCATCATTTTCATGTGTTTGCACTAGATGTGGCATTTGCTGGCACAGCCAGGTCAAAACACTGATTTTTGGGGCAAGCTTCGAGCAGTCCAATTGGAATAAATCGAGGTTCAATAGTTAAGGGAAAAATTCAGTTCAAGCACCTCAAGCCCAATGATCACTTGTATGAAGCGTCACATTAGTGAAGCAGACTGAATCTGCAGCTTCCACCTCGTCGGCTCTCTGTAAAATTATTCGTTTGGAGACGAGGGCTTCCTTCTTCAGATGAGATAGAAGTATCTCTATCTCACCGCCGTACGAAAGCAACACTATAAGGGCTGTTTATTACTTCTCTTACAGAGCTAGCAGTAGTAGCAGGTAAAACGGGAAGATGCTTTTCGTGAAACCCATATGACAGTGAAAATTACAGCTTTCTAGTGAAAACTACTTCATATTGCAAATGCAGAGGAGAACACCTCTACTCCGACACAGAACTACGATCGGCTAAAGAACATACCCAGTCCTCTGCTCCAGAATGGCCGGAAAGTGCATCTTCACATAAGTACACGTACATATTACCAGCAGCACTACCGTGAGAAATGAATGGAAATTGAAGAGCGCCGACTGGACAAAAAGACCAACACAAGTCTGTCAATCGCAAAATCATACGCACGAGCCCTAATCATTCCCGAAATTCCAGAAGCTCGAGTTCACGTTACCATGTCGAATATCACCAACAGTCAATTTCGCCGAGAATGTACCGCAAATCTGAATTCAGGGTTACCGGGAAGCGCTCGAGCCGCCGCCGGCGACCTGCGAACAAGGACGGAAGGGGAGAAAACCGAACGCCGGTCTGGATCTGGACTGGTACCGAACGATCGGCGCGAACAAGGACGGAAGGGGAGAAAAACCGAACGCCGGTTAGCGTCGTCGATCTTGATTCCGCTCGTCGAAAACGTCGATTTGCACCTACGACTCCTCTTCTATTGCCCTCGATCGGGATCTCTCCGACGACTGGGCGCAGTCCGGAGGACGAAGACGGGTTGGCTTTCCGTTCGTCGGTATTTACAAGATTGCCACGCTTGCGGCGACTACTGCTAGTTTCGCAGGAAAGTCGGTGATCGTCGAAAATTGCCTTTTCACAACCCAGGCCCTTCTCCTTGGTTGAAAAAGAAAACAAGTACCAAGGCTAAATATAAGAAAGACATAATCTAGATAAAATTATTCCACAAGATATGTAGGATCGAGATAAATAAAATTTTTAATATCCAAAATAAGAAAATCATTTTCTTGATAATAAAATCGTTAAATTAATAAAATCGAAATTTGAATTTTAATATAAATATCAAAATATCAAATTTCGTTCTTTATTTTGGTTCTTATTTTTATTTATATATTCAAATTTCCTTCTGTCTTATGATATAAATTCCATATATAAAAATCTGTATTTATACTTTATATTAAGTACATATTTTAGGTATATCAGTAAATTTCACTATTTAATGAAATTTTATTTGAGAATGATGGAAAAGAAAAAAATAAATAAAAAGAGAAAGAGGGAAAAATAATAAAAATTAAGAAAACAAAGATGAAGTAGGCAAGAGTGTCGTGAGAGATTTTTACCATATTTGTTTGTGCAATTTTTAGGTTTATATATACTGATATGTTATTTGTAACAAACGATGGATAAGGTAACATGTGAAAAATATCCTGCTTTATTATTGTGAATCATAGAACAATGTGTATAGTATAGCAAAATTCTTATATTTAATATCTTATCTTATCCAGTCACATCCTAATTAAATATCCAGATAACCAAACGTAGCTTAAAAGTTCTAAAACTTATCGTGAAAGTATGATTAAATTTTAAAACCATTAAAAAATGCGATCAAGTTCTAAAAACTATCGAATTAATGCAATCACATTTTCTAGTTAACACCATTGGTTTGATTCATGGAAAATGCTAACGTGACATATTTTTTTTCATTTTTTTTTTTCAAATCTTATTTAAATTAGATTAAAAATAAAAATGTTGAAATTTTATTAAAAAACCAAAATGAAAAAAAAAAAAAGAAAAAAAAAAAGAACGGTAGGGTCCTTACTGGTGGGGCGGTCCCACCGCCATCACTGGCCATAACAATTGATCGGATTGACGTAGAGATCAATCGTTGGAGAGGATGTCCCGGAGAGTAATTGGAATAAGGGGACATTCTTTTAAGCCAAAGAAGAACTGTTTTGGCTGCATTTAGGTTGCTAGAATGTTTCCTTGTCGGAGTTTCTACCTGTAGGTCGCTGCATGAGGTTGAAAATCTCGGGGAGGAAATGCTAGATTCGGGCGCAGTTGGAGTTCGAGTGCGAATGTTTAAAATGTATAGCTTAGTCTGAAGACCTCAGCCATACATTACATTGAAAGAGAATGATTTACTTTATATGTTGTGCGTTGAAAGATGGGGCAAAGGGCAGGGGCTTTACAGAAGCTAGTAGTATTAGCGGAAACTTCTCTACATTGTTGGGTCTGCCTTGTACAGAAAAAGACCTCTTTGATTTTCTATGAACTTGCAACGGTGTGAGATGTTTGCTCATTTGGGCTCACAAGATTTTGCGTTGAAAAGCCCATCAAGTGTTTTCACCCCCATAATACGAGAATAGGTCTAATCTTGTCACGGCCCAATTTCAAAAGCCCAGCCCACAGCCACAGCCACAGCCGTTCCTTCTTCCTCGCTCTCGGGCCAAGGTTCCAAGGCGCTCGAATTTCCTCTCCTCCGCAGCTCCTCCCCCATTGAGGGCAATAGAAGAGGAGTCGTAGGTGCAAATCGACGTTTTCGACAAGCGTAATCAAGATCGACGACGCTAATCGGCGTTCGGTTTTTCTCCCCTTCCGTCCTTGCTCGCGCTGATCGATCGGTACGCTCGATCCAGATCGCAGGTCGCCGGCGGCGGCTTGAGCGCTTCCCGGTAACCCTGAATTCAGATTTGCGGTACATTCTCGGTCTGGGCTTTGTGAGATGGGGGTTGAGCATGTGTAGATCTTGTGATTTTGCAGATTGAGGAAAACGGGGAGCCGCGAAATTAACTGTTGGTGAGTGAGAGGGCTCGGGACAGAATGGAGAGGAGTGCTTGAGGAAGAGAGAGGCAGAAGCGGGAAGAAAAAGTGCAGTGCAGCAGGCCTCTCCTTCTTCGCGTCGACCCCGCCCAAGTCCGCTGAGATCTCCCTCGCGACCGAGCCGGTTAGCGTCAGGGACAGAGCTCGGTCAGCGGCAGGGAGCCTGGTGCCGCTCGGGACGAGACCGAGATGCCTTAGGCAGATGACCAGCGTTCTTTGTTCTCTTACGAGGAGAGGAGAGAATCCACGGATTCAAATAAGGAGAGAGAAATATTTTGAGCGGAAGGTAATCCGTCCTTTCTTCTGCAGCGGAGCGGAGCCATTTCATTTTTCAGCAGGTCCCGCTTAGGACGCGTGTCGGTATCTTAATGTTCAATAAGAATAGGCTGTTAATAGAATTATTTGTATTGCCCCAAGTGAATAGAGTGAGTGTCACGCTCAGTAAGGATATTCCATATAGGAAAATTATTGAAGTGCGGAAAACTACTTGCACTAGATAATACTATATTGAGCAAGTATAATGCTCAATAACGATATGTCAATCGTGGAAATTTGCTTGTTTTAGATTAAATAAAAATGGAAAGATTAACGGTCAATAATAGTAAGCAATTTTGAATAGAACTCATTTAATCCGAATAGTTAGGGTTGCTTTTGCAATTTCATGTCTTATTTTACCTTTTCCCAATAATCGGTTGAAGATTTCCCAACAGTAGTAATGATAGACTATTAAAAATTAATCGCATTACTCACAAGTGAATAGAGTGAGTGTAACGCTCGATAAGGATATTCCATTTATAAAAGTTACTGAATTTCGAAAATCTACTTGCACTAGATAGTACTATGAGCAAGTATAACACTCAATAACAATATGTCAATTGTGGGAAGTTTGCTTGCTTTATATTAAATAAATATGGTAAGACTAACGGTCAATAACGGTATGCAATTTTGAATAGAACTTATTTATTCTGATTAACTAGGGTTGCTTTTGCAATTTCATGTCTTACTTTACCTTTTCCGAGGACTAGTTTAGGATATCCTAACGGTCAATAATGATAGATCGTTAATAGAAGTAAATTACGTTACCCATAATTGAATAGAGTGAGTGTAACGCTCAGTAAGGATATTCCATTTAGAAAAGTTATTGAACTGCGGAAATCTACTTGCACTAGATAATACAATATTGAGCAAATATATCGCTCAATAATAATATGCCAATTGTGAAAATTTACTTGCTTTAGATTAAATAAAAATGGTTAGACTAACGGTCAATAACGGTTTGCAATTTTGAATAAATTTTTTTTGGATATAGTAATGACCGATAAGAAGTCGAAGTTAGCATGAAAGAATTTATAATGGTCATCAAGATTGACATGTCATTTAAATCAAAGTTTTTGATTTAAAGTCCAAGTATGTGGTCCATCTTCAACAAATCAATATACCAAAGTCAAGAAGAATTTGGCTTAAAAACATGTTAAACAGAAATCCTGACATAAATGTTCATAATACAAGATGTTCAAAAATAAAATTTGCAGCTAACTTATTAGATTCAATGTTTATCAACGAAATGTCAAAGATGCATAATGCAATTTAATCCTTAGGCAACTGTGCAAAACTTAGAGAGTTGTTCATGCATGGTTGGGCCTGCACTAGTATGATAAGTACATAGAACTATATCACTCTCAACCTCAATTCGTTTATAGACTTAGTTTAAGGTTGATATAATGGACAAAACCAATCACGGTGTAATAAGTACATGAAATCTTGTGAATTTAGGATATGTTTATTTTGCTGAAAGTACTTTGAAAAATATTTTTGTTAATCTTTTGTGTTTGGTACATGGAAAATTGATGATCCGCTGGAAAATATTTTTCATCAAAAGGAATCCTCACAGCAGAGAAAGTAGAAAATGATTTCCCCGATCAAACAGGAGGAAAACGTTTTCCAAACGAGGAGCTACCACGGGGCAGGGGACTGGTGCTGCTTCAGAAGGGCTAAGCTCTCTCCCTCTGTCTCTCCCCCCTAGCTTCACAGAAAACATTTATTTCTCTTATTATGCAACATATGCCTCTTCAAAAATTGCAACCAATCTGAAAATTGCTCCAAACAATGGCAAAATACCCATTTTCATAGAAAGAGATTTCCGAGAAAATATTTATATATTTTTTATTATGAAATCTTTTCACGAAACAAATATATCTTTAATATGACTTTCGCGAAAACTTAAAATATGATCAGCTTCAGTTAAAAGACATGTATAATCTCAAAAAAGTTTTGCCAAGCTCCCTCTCTCCCCCCTCCCTCCCTCCCTCCCCCCTCCCTGTACTCTGCCATCACTAAAATTAATTATTGAATTTGTTTAGCTTCTCTTATGTGAAAAATTACCATGTGTAGTTACCATTCATCTATCATGATAAATTCAGCTACTTTGTTAGTTCTCGTTCAGATCTCTCTCGTTCATGTCTTGTGTGCACTCTAAAGAATTGTCATATATTCATACTCGCTTGTTCAGTTCTCCGGAGCGTGGCAAATATGCATCCCAACTTAAACTTGCCCATAAAACAAGTTCATTTTCTTTTAAAGAAAAGCAATTAAAACAAGAGAACATTCTTCTTCATACATTTATCAAATTCATCATCGTTGTTTGCATATGCTTAAAACATTACTAGATAATCACCATTCTGAACTAGAACTTGACAAACAAAGCCTTTCAAAAGCTTGACCAACATAATCCACAACTCCTAGACCTCTCACATCACAGGCTTTTCCTCGGTTTCCTAATTCCCTTGAGCACTTCCATCGCCCTGGACATTCTCCTTCACCTTCTCTTGTCCTTCAACGTTCTCCGCTTTCATATCCATGTGCGCATTCCCTGCTAGGGTATCAACCTCAGCCTCATCACCTTCACAGGTCGGATCATTGTGACCATTTGGCCCGCTGCCGGCCAGGCGGCGGTTTGCACGGGGACGCCCACGCCTCGCTTCTTGCCTCCTCCTTTTCCTCTCTTCTCTCTCCGACTTGTAATGGGACCTCATGTGCGTGGCAAACGCCTGCGAAGTCTTATAGGAGTCTTCACATTTTGGGCACGGGTATGGCCCGCCCCTCGGGTGAGGGAGGCTGCGGTTCCTCCTATCAGAATAGGCTCCACGGCTTCTCGCCACAGCAGTGTTAGAGGAGCCGCCCAGGGAGACAGAGCCTGCATTGCTTGGGTCCATGATGAGGAGACCGAATTGGCGAAGAAGAGAGAAATGAGGGGAGGATTCGGAAATGGGTTTTGCTTTGTGTGGTGATAGAACTTTGCATTTCAGGCCTTTTTATAGGGCGGGTGTCAAGGTTTACATGGAAAGTTATTGCAAAAGGAGTTGGCCCTCGTTATTGCCGATGTCTAAAATGTGATAATTTGCAGTCAAATATAAGCAAGTCATTAACTTTTCGATAAGATCGAATCCCCTTTAAGGCAGGCCAAAGTAAAGATACCTACAAGCGTGAGTGAGATGCATTAATGGAGATTAGCATTGACATGATTCGCATCCAGATTTTCTTTCCCAGAATTTAGTGCATGAGAAGATCCCAACTTGAAATCTGTGGGAACCTTAAAAAGTGAAGTTGTTGGTTGTTTTGGGTGTGTGCTCGTACATTCGATGTATGATGAATTCCACCAGTGTACACGGTTTTTTTTTTTTTTTTGGGTCGGTACAGTGTACACGGCTGGGATGCCGTGTTTTTGTACAGCAGCCTTGAATATATTGGATTTCAATATGACTTAAAATTACTCTCCAAATTCAATGTCCCGCCAATTATTTCTGGAAAATAGTTGAAGAGAATCCAATGATCGATAACCATATGCTACCTATGTAAACTATTTGCATTACGTGCCGGGCGAAAAAAGTGAGTCCAATAGTCATTAACGTTATGTAAAAATTTATAGGTAGATTAACGGTATGCATCTATGGAAAACCTACTAAACTAAAAGAGTAAGTGTAAAGGTCGGTATTAATATATCTCATCTGAAAGAAGGTGTGGAGGAAGAAGTCGAGAGAGAAGAGCTGGGGAAATTTTTTGTATATTCTTGTCTATTTACTCAGTATACACAATCGATATTATAGTACAAGATATGTGTAAAGAAAAAGGCAATAAAATAATATACATATTAGATCCGATATTGAATAATCTTGATTGATATTAAATGATCTTGATTGATTCAATAATATCAGATTGATCGATCCTCTGGTATCCTGCGTATCTTCCAACACTCCCCCTCAAGCTGGTGGCTTGTAGATGTCCAAGACGCCTAGCTTGCTCAAGAGATACGCATGCTGTCTCTAACATAAGGGTTTGGTAAAGACATCTGCTGATTGCTCTTCTGTTCCAATCCCTTGTGTCTCGATCATTCCTTGCTGAATTTTCTCCTGAGTGAAATGACAGTCCACTTCTATATGTTTCGTTCTTTCATGCACAATGGGGTTTGACGCAAGTTTGAGGGCTGCATCATTGTCACAAAATAATCTTGTCGGCCCTTTAACTTGTACCTCGAGATCCTGAAGTAATCCTCGTAGCCACACTATTTCACATGTGGTTTTAGCCATGACACGATATTCTGCCTCTGCCGAGGATAATGAAACGGTTGGCTGTTTCTTCGTTTTCCACGAAAGTAAGGAATCCCCCAACTTAATACAGAAACCGGTTATGGACCTTCTGCTCATTGGGCAAGTTGCATAGTTTGCATCACAATATGCAGTCATCCTCATGTCACATTTCCTGGAAAGGAGAATGCCAAGTCCAGGACTTTTCTTCAAGTATTTTACCACCTTCAGTGCAGCATTCATATAGATTCCTTGGGTTGGTGCATATATTGACTGAGCATCTGCACATCATAACTTATGTCTGGCCTGGTCATAGTCAAATATATAAGCTTCCCAACGAGTTTCTGATACCCCAATGGATCCCTGAGAACGGGATCATTTTGTTGAGATAATCCAGCATCATAATCCGTTGTAGTGAGTTTGGTATTTTGCTCTATTGGTATCACTGCTGGCTTACATCCCGATAAACCTGCTTTTGAAATAATTTCTAGGGCAAATTTCCTTTGGCTGAGGGAGATACCTTGGTCTGACCGCGCAATTTCAATCCCAAGAAAATATTTGGGAGGACCTAGGTCTTTAATATGGAAAGTGGAATGTAGATATTCCTTGAAACCCTTGATAGCTATTTCGTTGTTGCCCATAATAAGTATATCATCTACGTATATCATCAAGTAAATAGATGACGTACCTTGAGTCCATGTAAAGACGGCATAATCGAATTTGGACTGTTGAAAACCTGCAGCTATTAGAGACTCAGCAAATTTCGCGTATCACTGTCTGGAAGCTTGCTCGAGTCCATACAAGGATTTGCGGAGACGACATACTTTATTCTCCCCCTGTCTCCGTAAACCTTGTGGCACTTCCATATAGATCTCCTCGTTTAGATCCCCATGCAAGAAGGCATTATGAACGTCCATTTGATGTAAGGACCAGTCCTGGAAGGCTGCTACTGAAAGAAAGGAGCGGACAGTTACATCTTTGGCTACCGGGAAAAAGGTTTCGTGATAGTCAAAACCTTCCCGCTGTGTGAAGCCCTTTGCCACCAATCGTGCCTTGTATCGTTCGATCGATCCGTCAGCCCGATATTTGATCTTATATACCCATTTGCATCCAATGGCTTTGCGATGCGAGGGTAGGGTAACAAGATCCCATGTGTGATTATCTATCAAGGCCGTCAATTCTGCTTCCATGGCTTTCTGCCATCGCGGATCACTTCTTGCTTCGTCAAAAACTGGTCGGCTCTTGCTCTTCGGAGATGCGAGTGATACAACATCTATGCTCGGGAGATAACTTGTCGAAGGAAACATAAGAGGAAATGGGGAAAGGAATATCTGGTGAATTCCTGACACCACATATATAGTCTTTTGTCCAAGTTGGTGGACGTGTGGCTCGGCCGGAATGCCGCGGTTGTCCATCTTCTGGAGGAATTGGAGAAGCTGGATCTTCCGCGGGAGGTGAATAAGAAAAGACACATCATTTGAACTTTCATCGGCAGCTTCCATCAGAGGTGTCAAGTTGGTATTTGATGGAGAAGAATTCATTGTATTGACCGATGGGGGAAGTAAGATATATGTGGGATCCCCAACTGGTTCCTCGGTATAAGACACATGAGAGTTTCCAGTGTGATCTGTGCTTGACTTCTGAGAAGCAAATGGAAAAACATTTTCTTGGAATAAGACGTCTCTGCTGACTGAAAATTCTCCTGTGGAAGGATCAAAGACCCGATATCCCTTTTGCAAATTGGGATATCCCATGAATATGCAACTTCGAGCTCGAGGACCCATTTTATCCCTAGGTCCAACAATTGTAGCATAGCATAGATAACCAAATATTTTCAAGTGATCCAAGTTTGGTTTCTTCCCAAAAAGCAACTCAAAAGGAGTTCGTCCGCCTAGTATTTTAGACGGCATACGATTTATCAAATAGGCTGCAGTTAATACACAATCCCCCCAAAAATTGTCTGGAATAGAGGCTTGAAATTTCAAAGCCCTTGCAACTTCCAACAAGTGACGATACTTCCTTTCCACCACTCCATTTTGTTGTGGTGTATATACACATGAACTCTCATGTAATATCCCTAGTGAAGAAAATAGAGCAGCACATTCATGATTGAAAAATTCCTTTCCATTATCTGTCCTTATTTTTTGGATAGTTTTCCCGAACTGAGTCTTTGACAGGGAAAGGAAATTTCTCAATTGGGACAAAACTTGACTCTTAGATTGCATAAGAAAAATTCACGTAGCTCTGGAGTGATCATCCACAATAGTAAGGAAAAAATGAGACCCATCATGGTTCGGTGTATGGTATAGACCCCAGACATCAATATGCAGTAGGGAAAAAATGTTTTTTGTGCGACTTTTGCTCATGGGAAAAGGACTACGCGACTGTTTTGCAAGTGGGCAAATATGACACTGAGGATAAGGAAAAGAAGAACTATGTCCCAATCTAGAATGCAAAAGGAATTTTCTATCATTGGTAGTCAAATTACATAATGATTTATTACAAGAAAAAATATGAAGGTGTGTGGGCAAGCTTTTCTAGAAAAATAATCCTTCAGAGAGATTACCCCAGCCCATCAGTTTCCCAGTCGAAAGGGCCTGAAATAAACAGGTATCAGCATTGAAAAGAACTTGACAGGAATTTTCCTTACAGGCTCTAGACACAGAAATGAGATTAAATTGGAAGTTTGGGACATAAAGGACATGGCTTAGGACAATTTGGGAGTTAAGAGTGACTGTTCCTGTTGTAGTAACATGAGCGATGTTCCCATTTGGTAATTGCACAGTAATAGGATTTTCTAATTCTTCATGAACAACAGAAAATAATCCTTTATCGCATGCTATATGATCACTGGCTCCCGAATCGATAATCTAGGCATTTCTTGATATGGAATTTATCATACAACAAGAAATACCTGTAAAGCTGCTCCCCCCTTTTTGAATGTCCAATTTTTGTAGCACATGCATCAATTGCTGATATTCCCCATGTGTGATAGGCTGGTCCGCCGATCCTGTAATTTGGAAAGCGGAGGCGGTTGCTGATATATCTTTTCCCTTTTTTTTTTTTTTTTCTCCTGGTTTGCCGTGTAATTTCCAGCAATTTTGAATGGTGTGATGGGGCCGCTTGCAAAAATCACAAAATAGTTTTCCTCTATTTTTGAAATTCTGCCCATAAGCTTTCGGAAAAATTGGGCCGTTGGATCCCTTAGATCCGGATGCATCTCCGCCATCCAGATCAGTCGGATATCGCGTGCCTTGTGGACCATCAGATCGCTACCCTCGATCATGACCGTCCATTGAAGAGGCTTTAAAGCCTCGCTTTCCGGAGGAAAACCCTAGCGACGGATCTTCTTTCTTTTCGAGGGTTTTCTCCCCCCTCTGGATTCTTGCCGCTAGCGCTAGGGTTTCGCTGGCCATCTCCCCCCTCTGGATTCTTGCCGCCAGCGCTAGGGTTTCGCTAGCCTTGTTGTCCGACGAGGAGAGTCTCTGGCTTTCCTCTTGCACGGCTAATTGGAAGATCCGGCCGAGGGTGGGTGCTGGCTCCATAGCCAGTATCTGCGATCTAAAGGTAAGAAATGATTCGTTAAGGATCAGCAAAAACCGAGTAGCTTTCTCCCTGTCTCTCATCTCTTTAAACTGTCGAAGCGTTGTCTCGGGCCCTTGAAGTTTTTCTTCGGCGGCTTCCAGCTCATTCCAGAGGGCTGACAGCTTGTTGAAGCATGCCGTCACGAACATGTTTCCTTGCTTCAATTCGCTAAGAGCTTGATGTAGCGAGAAAATCTTCGCCCGATCCAACTTCCCGTACATCTCTCTAATATTGTCCCAAA
The DNA here is from genome assembly GCF_016545825.1 of Eucalyptus grandis. NCBI lineage: Eukaryota > Viridiplantae > Streptophyta > Magnoliopsida > Myrtales > Myrtaceae > Eucalyptus > Eucalyptus grandis. The sequence continues at coordinate 8,913,914 of NC_052621.1, forward strand.
TGTTTTTTGAGTTTTCTGTTGGGGGCAAACCAGCTGCGATTTTTGGGCTTATGCAATTTCCTATCCACGTTCTAACCAACTGGTTACATTTTCTCCATTGCCTTCTCATTTTTTCACTCAATCCCTAGATTTGTTTACGGACATAATCTATGGGCAGTATGGTGGACAATAGCTATCAAGGTGCAGCATATGTCAGGAGATCTTGTGATATCTAGTGGGACTTAGTATTTGTCTTTGCAAGATTCTGAAAATGTGATTGGCTTGATCTAATAGACATAAATTGTGCAAACAACTCAATAACGGCTTTGATAAATTAGCTCCTCCCCTCCCCTTTCTCTATTCTTCCATCACTGAAATTCATGATTGAATTTTTTTTATTTTCCAAAACAAAATTGTATTCATTTCCCAAAGGGATACATAAGAAGTACATAGACTTTTATGGCAAAACAAATCGAAACAAAGTAAAGGTCATAATACCACAAAACAAAGCCAAATTCAAAAAACACGGAGGATGAACATAGTACCAGCGAGGTTAAGCACACACTTGTTCCATAATTATGGCTGATCATTGGATCTCGTATCATTGTTAGTAATGAACATATGTTAGAAATTCCTTCTCCAATAATTACGGTGTTACCAATTGGAGGTGTGCACTATGGTTCGGTTTCTTCTACACGACTACCGTATAGAGACAACCAATATAGGTTGAATAAACACGAATCTAACTTTGGAAGAGCAAATCTTCGTAGTTTAGCTAGAAGTTAGAGCTCCCGTGGTCATCATTAAAACTGAAGGCGGAGGACTCATACACGAACAGAGCACTGGGATATTGAATCTCCGAAAATATTGTTAAACTCTCAGATCTAAATTAAAAGAGAAGAACTCTTAGGTCTAGAACTAGACTAGAAGAGTTCAAAATCTCAGATCTAGATTAAATCGGGTTCCAAAAAACAAATAGACTAGGAGAAGAGAGCTTCTAGATCTAGATTTGGAGAGAAGAAAAAAGAAGAAAAAAAAAAGAAAACTCAACTAAAATCAACAATGGAGGGGAGGGTGAGGCTAGTTCAAACCCTCTCCCAATGGTCGAAGGTTGAAGAAGATGATGAGGAGATGAGATTTAGCTTCTCTTATTTGGGAGAATTGATGCGTAGTTATCTGTCATTTATCATGATAAAAGGAGCCAAACGGTCAAAGGTTATTCTGTTAATTCTCATTGCAAATCTCTTTTTCGTGCGGGCAAGAATAATTATTCAATCACTTGAGGTGAAACAGGCTCAAGAAACGAGCAATAGATCGGACTAACCTACAAAAATGAAATGGTTTCTACGTAATCAATTGTCCATAAATCAAATAAATCATTTTCGTCTTTGGTAAAATTTACCAAGGGCTATAGTCTTGTACGCTCGCTTGTGTAATACTTTGGAGGATGGAATATATGCATCCAAACTAAAACTTGCCCATAAACCAAGTCCATCTTCTTTAAAAAAAAACCAGGTTACACATCGATGCATGAATATTCAGGGGAAAAAAAGAGAGCCAAATTCTTCACCATACATGCATCAAATTCATCATCCATCGGTTGCAAATACTTATTCCATCTCAAGATATCAGCTCTTTGAACTAGAAATTGACAAACAAAGCCTTAAAAAACCATAAACAACATAATCCCCAACGCCCAGATCTCACATTACTGCTTGTTCCTCTCCAGTTCCCTGGACGTTCTCCATCTCCTTCTCTTGCACTTCAATGCTCCTTGCTAGGGTTTTCACCTTCAGCCTCCTCTTTTCCATTGGTTGAATCGCCATGATCCTTAGGCTCACCGCCGGCCTGGATACGGTTTGCTCGGTAGGGTTTGCGCTTCACCTGTAGCTTTCTCCTCTTATTGGCTTGCGTCTCCGACCTGCAATAGGGCACGTGTTCCTCCAGCACCTCTGAGGTGCTTATCAAGCCATAGCATCGTGGGCACTGGTGTGGCCCGCACTCTTTGGGAGGGAGGCTGCGGTTCTTCCCATCAGAACCGGCATCAGGGCTTCTAGCCCTAACATTGGAAGAGGAGCCACCAGGAGAGACAGTGTTCGCATTGGTTGAGGCCATGATAAGAGAATTTAATTGGCAAAAGGAGAGAAATGGGAGATTCAGGAATGGGATTTTGTTTGTGGCGAGAGAAAGAATGCATTTGCTGCCTTTTTATAGTTGAAGTTTCAAGATTCTTATGGAAGTTCTTGCGCAAGGAGTTAGCCCTCGTTGTGCCAAAATGTGGCAATTTGCATACATAAGCAAGTCATTAACTTTTTGATAAGAACGAATCCCATCTAAGGCTGGAGAAAAAAGGATGGTAATAAACATGAGTGAGACGCATTAATGGAGTTAGCATTGACAAGATAAGCACCCAGATTTTCTTTCCCAGAATTTAGTGCATGAGAAGATACCCACTTTAAATCAGCGAGGACCTGAAAAAGTTAAGTTGTTTGGTTGGTATGGTTGTGTTCTTGTACATGTGATGTATCATGAATTCCATCAGTGTACACGGTGAAGATGCCGTGTTATTATGTAGCAGCTTTGAATATATTTTGAAACTTCCATACAAACTAAAATTGCTTTCGCAATTCAATGTCCAGGCATTCCTTTACCACTAACAGTTGAAGACAATCCGATAGTCAACAATAATATGCTATCTATTTAAATTTGTATTCCATACGGAGCGAAAAAAGTTAGTCCAACGGTTATTACAACGTGTCAAAATTTCTTAGATAGATTAACGGTATGCCATCTATGAAAATATATGTCATTACCTACCAAATAGAAAGAGTAAGTATAACGACCGGTAACGATATATCTCATTTAATTAAAAGTTTTGGATAGGTTAATAACCGATATGCAGTAAAAGAAATTATCATTTACAAATTACTATAATCACCATACTATCGACACTGTCTTCAACATTGAGCTATGATATTAAGATGATTATCAAAATAAGGTCAATAGTAACGAGAGGTCAATAACAGATTTAGTGATCAAGCAATAACAAGCTGAATGTCTTAAAATTTTTAGCCAAAAAAAGGGAAGAGAAAAAGTGAAAGAGAAAGGTGAAGCTATTTAAAATTGATATAGCACAAAAGTAGAATTGACTAATGCTTCTGGCCCAAACTATCTAGTAGTTGATTACTTTCTGTGAATAAATCGCTAATTGACATAGGCTAATTGAAATTTCTAAACAAATTACTTGTTGTTTGATGTTAGACATCATTAATTTGATGCGGATAAACAATGGATTATATTTTGCATGGATCATAATCCTAATACCTAATATCCCACTAGGATTTATCGAATCTGCTAATAAAATGAATGTATTAAAATGGGATATTGACACAAATAATTTATGAATTTTGGCCCAATGTGTAATGTAATCCATAAACTTTTAATTTGTTTAATATTATTTTTCAACTTTTAGTACATGTTCAATGTAATCTTAGAACTATATATAAATTTTCAATGTTGTTCTTTCATTAATTAAAGATCGAGGACAATATTGAACATGTTCATATGGTATAGACTAAATTGAATATGTATCAAAAGTCTAAGGACCCCTTTAAAATAAATTAAAAGTTTAGCGATCACATTATATATTTGGCCAAAAGTAGGAAGCATTTGTATCAATTTCCCCATTAAAATGTTTCTGTTTGCAAATATTTTATCTATTTAAAGTTCTCCTAATCCTTTATTCTGCTACTAAAATTCTCCCGTGTACATATAACTCTGCACGTAAATGGCGTGGTTTCGATAATACTTCCGTTTTTTATACATTTTTCTCGACTTTTAAGAATATGTTTGTTAAATAAGAGATAACTAGACAAAGCGATTTTCCCAAATGAGAGAGAGAGAGAGAGAGAGAGAGAGAGAGAGAGAGAGAGAGAGAGAGAGAGAGAGAGATCCTAGACTGCCATTGAGATATTTGTATAGGTTATGTAGTTCACAAGATCCATACTAAGTACCACTAGAAATCACAAGTTCTCTCGACAAATGCTGCACCATGCTTGGCTCTATCGACTACATCACCCGTAGACTGGGTTTATAAACAAATTCAGGCAGTCATTGACAAGGATAAAGTTCTATGTACTCACCTGAACTAGTGCAAAACCACGCCATTTACGTGTACATATAAATGGCGTAACAGGTTATGATGAATTGATTCAAGCATTTGTCTGTCATTTTTTTGATTCTTATTTCAGATCTCTCTCGGGCGCACGCGAGAATATTGTTGCAGGCACGCTTGCTTGTTTAATACTTGGAGAGAGGCGAATATGCATCATAAACTAAAACTTGCCCATAAACCAAGTCCATTTTTATTGAAAGGAAAAACGCTATCAAAGGATATACGCTGAAGCATAAAAATGAAAAAAAAAAAAAAAACAGAGACCCAAATTCTTCTCCATACATAAATCAAACTCATCATCCACGGGTCGCAAATCCTTCTTAGTTATTACAGTACTAGATAATCCCCAACTGCTAGACCTCACACCACTGGCTCTTCCTTAATCTCCCGAATCCCAAAGGCACGTCCAACGCCTTGGACGTCCGCCATCTCCTTCTTGATCTCCTTCCCTTGCAGTCCAACATTTTCTGTTTTCTCAGGCACGGGTACATTTGCTATGGTTGCCAATGCTGGCGAACTCATTCTTATGGGTCGAAAGGTGATGGCCATGGCCAAGGGCCTTGCCAGCGCCCTTGCCAGTGGCCGTGGCCTTGCCGGCCCCTGACGCTTCCCACGGCGCCTGTGCTTCTCCTCCAGCCTCATCCTCCTCTCTTCTTCACTCTCCAACCTGTAATGGGACCTCATGTGAGATGCAAATGTTTGAGAGGTCGCAAACGAGAAGTTGCACCTCGGGCACCGGTAGGGCCCGTATTTTGGGTGAGGGAGGCTGCGGTTCCTCCTGTCATATTCGGCTCTAGCGATTCTCGCCATAGCGTCGGAGGAGGAGCCGCCGAGAGGGAGAGGGTTTGCGTTGCTCAGGGCCATGATGAGAAGATTGAATCGGCAGAGAGAAATGGGAAGAGGGAGGGCTTCTGTTTGTGGCGAGAGGAGTCCCCGTCGTACCCCGTTTTTATAACGGGGTCCCTCGATTTTTATTAGAACGTCATTAAATAAAGATTTGGGGCCCTAATTATTGCCAAAGCCTAAAATGTGATATTTTGCATACATATAAGTTAAGAAATTCACCTTTCGATAAGAACGACCCCAGTTAAGGCAAGCAAAAAATAAGATAGCAACTGGCATCAATGACTTGCATTAATAGAGACTAGGATTGATCAGATACGCAATGAGATTCCTTTCTAGAATTTAGTGCATGAGAAGATCCCAACTTTAAGAATGTGAGTGCCGAAAAGAGTAAAGTGGTTTGTTCTTATCTGTAAGGTGAATTCCATCAGCGTACGCGGTTGTAATTGAGTAGGTTCATACAGTGCATAACTTGCCCATAATCAGTTTGTACTATGAGAATGGGCAACGTCATTTTTTTTAAAGTAAATGTAAGTCATCCGTGATTCCATAGTTTGATGTCGTAGCATTCCTGTTTGACAAACAGTTGAAGACGATTCGATTATCAACAATGACATGTTATCTATGTAAACTCTTTGTATTGCGTACTAAGTGAAAAAAAGTGATTTTACGGTCATCAATGATATATTAAAAATTTCAGGTAGATTAACGATATGCCATCTATGAAAAATATATCATTATCTACTACATAAAAGGGTAAGTATGATGGTTGGTAACGACCTACCTCAATTAATTAAAATTTTTGATAGAATATAATTGATGCACTGGAAATGAAATTATCATTTACAAATTACGTTACCACCGCTTTCTATTAACACCATCTTCTAAAATGAGCTACCAATTTGAGAAGACTATAAAAATATGTCAATTACAACCAGAGCTCAGTTATAGATTTTGTGATTAAGGAATAACAAGGGGAAACTATGAAAAGTTTCCGCAACAAAAGGAAAAAGAAGAAAAGGAAAAAGAGAAAGAGAAAGGTGAAACTATGTAGAAATGAGATAGCACAAAAAGTAAAATTCAGTAATTTTTCCAGCCAAACAGTTGAAGACAATAAAATTGTCGATGACGATGTTCTATCTATGCAAATTATTTGTATTGAGAATGGAGAGAGAAGAGTGAGTGTAACAATCATCTATGATATGTCAAAAAGTTTTAGGTAGATTAACAATATGCCACCTACTTTTACAAAAAAAAAAAAAGATTAAGTATAGAGGTCAATAACAACATATCTCAAGTCTAATTCGTACTTTTACAAAAAAAAAAAAAAAAAAAACAACATATCTCAAGTTTTGGATAAAATTATAATTGATATACAATAAGAAATTATCATACACAAATTACTGCAGTCATTGCATACTATTTACACCATCTTCGGAATTGAGTTAGCTAGTTAAGAAGTTCGTAAAAATAGGGTCAAAATAACGAGAGGTAACTTATATTTAGTGATTAAGCAATGATAAGGTGAAACTCTTAAATTTATAGCCAAAAAAAGAAAAAAAGAAAAAGAAAAAGAGAGAGGTGAAACTACTTAAAATTGACTTAGCACAAAAAGTAAAAATTAGTAATTCCTTCGGCCGAAGCTATTTTTAATTTTCATATATTAGTGGTTTAAGATTTGATTTTTAAGTCGAAGTGTAACCACTTCAACCTTCATTTCCAAACCCTAATTAATGTAGAAAGAAAGAAATCATGTCACAAAATGGCACCATCAAAAGACCCCTGGCTCAGAAGTCGCATTACTAAATATGATATATTTGAATTACTTTTTCGCTTTTTAGGTCAAAAGTCATAGTAAATTAGTTTTCTGGACCAAGGCTTTGTTTGTTTTGCTAAAAGTAAATGATTTAAAAATATTTTTTTCATAAAAATGGCCACTTGTATCGTTGCAATTATTAGTCAGTGAAAAATATTTTATTATCAATAATAATTTTTATGTATAAATATTTTTGTAAAAGATAGAAATTTTTTTCATCCATTTATCTTTATAAGCGATATGAATTTTAAGAAAAATATTTTCAAAATTATAAATTTTCTGTAAAACAAACGGGCATAAATCCATCTCTATAGCTAAATCATAGACTAACAATCAAATTTCTAATTTTTAATATTTTAAATGTCTTTCTCTGGTCGATGTTCTTTTGGAATTTAAAGAAATATATTTTGTTTGTCAAATTAATGTATCGAAGGATTATTAGTTGGTTGTGTTAGAATATTTGAATACTAAACTACACCTTCATTTGATAAATTTGTAGAGGTCTCAAAAAGTTTAACGGATCGTTTTCTGCAAATAAGTTGCTAATAAAAAAAGTTAATATAAAATTCCACTTATTAAAATTCTGGATATTCCTCTAGAGTTTATAGTATCTGCTAAAAAAAATGAATCCATCAGAATTCGTCTTTTTGAAGAGAAAAAAATCAATACTTCTCTAAATGCTTTCCTCTGCTACTAAGATTTGTCTACTTACGTATAACTCGCACGTTTTTGCGTGGTTTGCGTAATACTTCCATCTTTTATACATTTTTCTGAACTTATTATATATATGTAAAACATTGTATTTAATAAAACAATGGTGCTCATATCGGTGATAAATAGTATGAAGTGTATGTACTCAGTTAAAAGTATATCTGACGTAATCGCTAGAACCCATCTTTCTCATTATTGCCTTTTAATTAAAATGTTTAATGAGAAATTCGTTGGTGTTTATTTAATTATTTATTGATAAAAAAAGGAGGCATGTATAATGTTCATGTAAGATTAGTTATGTATTCGATTATTAGGGATTTCATTTGCAATCGTTGTTTTCTATTTATCCAAACAGTGAGGATGCTTTTGCATTGCAACGTCTTCTTATACCTATTTCGATATTCAGTTGAAGATATCCAACCAGTCGGTAACAATAAATCAATAATAAAAATCATTTGCATTACCCACATGTGAATAAGTTTAGTACTCAATAACAATATGCTACATAAGTAAAAGTTTTCAGATGAAACTATGACATGCCATTTGCAGATAATTGCTTGCATTATATTTAGTAAAAAGTCTTGGACTAACAGTCAATCACGCGATACTATTTAAATCAAACTTGTTGGATATATAGTAATTATTGTCAAGAAGTCAAAGTTAATCTCGTAGGACGTTTAATGGTCATCATCAACAGAAATGTTTATGTTGCTCATAGGTGAATAGAGTAAATATAACGCTTGATAACGATATTCCATATAAGTAAGAGTCATTGGATAGAATACTAGCATAAGATTAAAAAAAGAAGAATAGGACTAATGGTAATTAACGGTATGATATCCAAATCAATATTCTTGGATACAAGAATAATTGACAAGAAGTTAAAATTAGTCTGAAAGGACGTATAACGGTCATAGATAATAAGGTTATTTGCGTTACCCATAAGTGAATAAGTACTTGCATTACCTACAAATTGAATATAAGGTAATTATAACACTCGATGACGATATTCCGTATAGATAAAAAATTTTGGATGGGATAACGACATGCCATTTGTGGAAATATGTTAGCATTATAATAAATGAAAAAGAGTAAGATTAACGGTCAATAACGGAATGCTATCTAAATCAAACTTTTTGGACACATAAGTTATTGACATGAAGTAAAAGTTAATCTAAGAGGACATCTAATGGTCATCAAGATTATTATGTCATTTAAATTAAGGTTTTTGAATTGGAAGTCCACAAACATAGTCTATTTTGAACAAATTAATTACATAGTACATATATATGTATGTATAAAATGGTAGAACCCAAAAATTGTATCATTACTTTCATAATTAAACATGAACCAATTCGATCCCCTAACAACAAACGAAGCAAGCCTATTGGTGGTATATCTAATGCATAATTATCACCCGCGTTGTTGGGTTGGATAACTCAATTTGCTAACCAATTTCCACTTGCATTTCCTTCCCTAAAATTATAGAGAATTTTGACTTGTTGAAAATACTTGAATATACTTTCAATTTGAAAAATGATCGTGTCACCAATATAATGTGATGAAATTGATTTCTAAAGTAGAAAAATAGTATTTGCGAGCCCACCTCCACAATAACTTTGGTAATACCCAAAGAAATTGTCAATTTGAGGCCCAAGAAAATGTCCCATAATTCTACTTTGAGTGAAGAGCACACTCCTATTGTTTGTACTATCTAGCAAGCCAATTGCCCAAGTCATCATGAATAAGTCAACCTACTGAAGCTAGACCCGTGTTGTCTTTAGAGACCCTGTTAGACTTGAGTTTGACCCAATTGGAAGGAGGGAGGGTCCAACCCACAAATTATCTCTTTTCTCCTTTTTGGTAGACGTTCTATTTTCTACTAATCGAGCCGACAGAATATCATTGACGTATCCTAAGATTAGAATCACATATTAACTTGAAAAGAAAAAAATTGTCTAAAATAATCTTTTATTCCTCCGGTTCTACAAATACCAGCAAGTTACACCAATTACCAGTGGCCAATTATAATTTTTTACTAGTATTGTTTTAACATACAGGTTTGTTAACAACCACTTACGCAAATCAAGAGTAAAGACATGACCCCTTAAATCTGTAGGCAAAATTTTCTACCAAATAGCCTTTGCATAATTACAACCTTGGAGTGCGTATAAGGTGGTCTCCGACAACCGTGGATAAGATATGTAATTAAGATCCACTATAATTTTATGATAAAATCTGTATGTGCGTTTATTTAACACTTTGGAGAGTGGCAAATGTGCATCCAAATGAAATTTGCCATTAAACCAAGTCCATTTTCTTGAAAAAAGAAGGATATATAATGATGCATAGATATTAAAATACAAAAACACCCAAATTCTTCTTCATACATGCAGCAAATTGATCGTCCACGATCGCAAATTCTTATTACATTGCAAGAAAATCCACAACTCCAAGACCTCACATCACAGGCTCTTCCTTAGTCTCTCAAATCCCCAGAGCACTTCCAATGCCTTGGACGTTCTCCATCTTCACCTCCATCTGTATCTCCACCTCATGGAGTTCAACAATTTCTGTTTGCACAGGCATGAGTACATTCCTTGCCAAGGCTTTCAGGCTTAGCTTCCTGACCCGTACGGGTTGAACAGCCACGACCATGGGCCCCGCCGCAGTCCTAGCCGGTTTCGGCCCCCGGCGGCTCCCACGGCGCTTGTGCTTCTCTTCCAGCCTCGTCCTCCTCTCTTCTTCGCTCTCCGACCTGTAATGGTCCCTCATATGCGCAGCAAAATGCTGCGAGGTCGTAAACAACCCGTCGCACCTTGGGCACTTGTAGGGCCCATACTTTGGGTGAGGGAGGCTGCGGTTCCTCCTGTCATATTCGGCTCTAGAGCTCCTCGCTACAGCGTCGTCAGAGGAGCCGACAAGAGGGAGAGAATTTGCATTGCTCAGGGCCATTGTAAGAAGATCGAATTGGCAAAAAGGGGAGAAATGGGAAGAGTTAGGGTTTCTGTTTGTGGTGAGAGGAGTCCACACTGCATCCCCTTTTATACGGGAGTCCCAGGATTATTACGGAACGTTGTCACACAGTGAGTTGGCTTCCATTATTGGCGAAGTATAGAATTTGATATTCTGCAAAAATATGAGCAAGTCATTAACTTCTCGATAAGAACGATCCCATACAAGGCAAGTGATAATAAGATAGCAATAACCAATGAATAAGTTGCTTTGAATAAGACCAGGATTGACCAGATATGCAACCAGATTTTCCTTTCCAGAATTTAGGGCATGAGAAGATTCCCAACTTAAATCAGTGAGGACCCAAAAAAGTAAAATTGGTAGATCTTATGGGCGTATGCTTGTACAGCGTACAACTTGCCGGTAAATAGTTTGTACTATAAGAATTAGCAGCATCATTTTAGGTGTAAGTCGTACGTACTTCAGAAATTCGAGATCCTAGCATTCCTTTTCTATGGACAGTTGAAGACAATTTGATGATTGCACAACGATATGTTATCTACGTAAACTATTTGTATTATGTACAGAACGAAAATAGTAAACCTAACGGTCATCAACAGTATGTAAAACGATTTTAGGTAAAATTTTTATGTCTTTTATGAAATACTATCTCATCACATATCGAATAAAATTTCCGGATAGAGTAATGATTGATGCTTGGTAAAAGAAATTACTTGACAAATTACTACCATCACCACATGCAATTAGCACCATCTTGGGAATTGGGGGACCAAGTCAAGAAATAATTACAAAGATCGGGTCGATAACAGCGAGAGGTCACTTATAGATTTTGTGATCACGCAATAACAAGGTGAAATTATTTCAAAAGGTTTTCAGCAAAAATAAATAAATAAATAAATATATATAAAGAAAAGGACAAAGAAAAGAAGCAAATGTGCACACTTGGCAACCATGCACGATAAGAGGGACTGATCATCGATTGACCAAGTGAAAAATAAATGCGATTTCGGTTTAGAGGAAAATAAGGGGGGGTTGCAAGCATGATGACACAGGAGTCAGCAAAGAGCCATCCGGATAAATTCAGTGAATAGCTTATACTTAAATCCCGAGCAAATTTACGATTTTAAACGAATCCGAGAATTCAGTTTTTGTATATTCACCTATCGAATGATGTAAATTTTGTTTTTTTTTTTTCTATAGTGTATGCTATATTCAACAGGTGCAAAGCAATTGAAAGTAGCACTTCCCGATACAATAATAATAAAAAAAAAACCTGTGATTTGTACTTGATTATAATCCTTGCGTTAATAATAGGGAAAAAAATAAAAGAATTTTAAACATATTACATCTATGCTTATTTAATTCTAAAACTATAAATTATACTAATTGAGTGATAAACCTTTTGAAATATAATTCATCTAGTTAATATTAACTAGAAATTGCTGAAATTGATATAAGTAGTTTTACGTGGCACAATTGACACTAACATAGACAAATTTTACCACCGCCCGTGGTGGCACAATTGACACTAACATAGACAAATTTTATAATTTTATAATTTTATACTTGTTTTTTTCTTTTTTCTTATCATTTTTTTATTTATTAATTATGGCCTACGAGGGTCGCCAGCAATCCTCACCAACCCTTGCTGGCCACTGGGTGAGGGTCTGTGAGTCCTTGCCTATAATGTCCCACATTGGCATGCTTGGCATGTGTCTTTTCTGGTTATGACTTATTATTCATATTAGTGCATGGTAGCACAATCAAACATTCACAACGTCCAATACGATATAATTCATCTTGTTTGATTGATATACATATGCCTTAAAGGTTTTATACAAACATCAATATTACTAAATACAGTGTTCAAGCAAAACACAAATACAATATCACCTATTTTCAACACTACTGCTGCTCTAATAAAATGTGCCTGTATAAAAGTCAAGATCGGCGCTATAGATCTACAACCTTTCCCATCTATGTGTTGTTGTCACCATCTAAACTTCTCAATGATCCCACCAATTCATCGTCGATGTTCAAGTACCAAGCGACAAATAGATGGGAAATCCATTATAGAATCCCCATGTTAACCCATCCGCTATAATTATACTTAGTATAAACTACTGATGATTTAAGTATAAGCACATCTTCATAAACACAATTGAAATGCATGGAAGCTCCAAAACACAGTGGTAGTGGAGATCCATCCTGGATATTCAAAAAATAAAGGAATAATCTAAAACCTAGTAAATGAAATCTTCAAGTCTATGGTACGAGATTCTCTTATCACTCGATCTAGTATTGACAAACAACATGAGTTTAAAGTAATACGGAATAACCAAGTACAATGAGTGTAGAAGTAAATGGAATATTGTTCTTATCATGATATACCAATGGAAACAAATAAAATCATTGCATGGTATTCACTCAAGTGCAAGCGGATGGCATAACATATCATGAGATACAACCGATAGCTCAACTATAGAGCTTTCAAAGTAAATATTTTGTTAAGTTATGAAGATATCTAATAAATCAATATGCAAACAAAGAAAATAGTGTCCGTTTAAAAAACTGATAATTCATAAAATTATTTAGAACTCACCAAAGCATTCCACGAAAGTTATCAAATATTTTGAGAATCACAACTCAGTAAATTTCTAACCATCGCTGACCCGATACATAAACTTGGAGTGCATGAGTCTCCATCAACTACCAATGTAGAGATCCATGCTTCATCGTGTATCGCCCCTCTATATAGTCGACCCAATAGCAAATATTCATTAATTTAACCTTAGTAAAATCATTTTTTTGAAAAATACGAACATAAGAACTACAATTCGGACCTTCCTCTAGTTAATAATCAACTGAAATTTTCACTGGCGACATTTATTTACAAATTCTGACCTATTATTAATTGATGTGGGAATTTTTAGATGTCATATCGCCAGTAGCTAACGAGGGCCGTGGCTCTTGACTAGACCATTAATGGCAGTAGGGGAGGAAGGGCCACCAAGCTCTCGCCAAACTCTGCGAAGGGGCGAGGGTATGACACCCTAAAATGTCATGCACGATATGTGTCCTTTTCAAGTATATTTCGTAATTATATTAGCATGCAGAAGCACATTAAAGTTTTCACATAAACTAATATGGGAAAACACAGGAGTTAAAATAATATACATATGCCTCTTTATGCAAACGTCAGTAAATACTATCTTCCTCCAACATACAAGCAAAATATAAAATATACAAATCTTTAGAACAGTCAGGGTCACCTATCATCACTTATCACCAGCACCACTCGTACACCTAACAAGCCTGCTTGTAGAAAAGTCAAGCTGTCCACCATTGAGTCAACAACCTTGCCCATCAACTCATGGTCGTCGCCATTAAAGCTTCTCGTTGGTCCCACCAGCTCACCGTCAATATGCATGTATCAAGTGACGAATTGATGAGAAACCCATTCTAAATGCCTCACTGCTCCTATGGTGAAGCCACACTTGGTATATACTACCACTAATCTAGGTATGGGCACACCCTCAAATACACAATCAAGATGCATAGGAACAAAAAGTAAGGGCAACGGGCAATCCATCGTACAAATCTAAAAATTAAATAGGATAAGGGCACTAGAAATCCTTAAACTTGTAATGAAAATGCAATTAAATCATAAGCCTTTAAAAATGTGCAATTAAATTATAAAACTTTAACAATTGGCTATTAGGTCCTAAAAATTATTAAATTTGGGCAATCAAGTCATTCTATTAACACAATTAATTTGACTAACGAAAAATTGTTGACATTACATTTTTAAATCAATTTATCCCTCTTATGTATTTTTAAATTTTTTTATTCAAATGTTACTTAAATTAAATTTAAAAACTAATAAAGAAAAGCTAAAATTTTATTTAAAAATTTGGAAACAAAGAAAGCGAATGACATGATCGCCGATGGGATACCGCCAATGCCACCGCCCATTGCTAGAGGGGCTTGTGAAGTCGTTGGCTTGGGCAAGGGTGGCTGGCCCTCACTAGGCTAGGGTGAGGCTCACCAGTCCTAGGCCAGGGTGCCTAGATTTGGTAATGTCAAACCTTTCCGATCGATGACCATCGTCCAAGGTAAAAGGCCTTATTAGTCCCAAATGAGGGCCAATGACCCTTGCTAAGCCCTTAGGCAAAGGCCAATCTCACACAAATTTGGGCGATCCTCACTTGCTCGGGCGAGAGCTGGCGACTCTCACCCTGGCTTGGAAAGGGTCATCAACCCCTCCGATGATGGGCGATGGCAATAACGCAAACCACCGATGAACCTACTATTCTCTTTGTTTATTTAAAGTTTTTTAAAATAAAACTCTAGCTTTTCTTTTTTGGGTTTTCAATCTAATTTAAATGAATTTTGAAATAATAATAATAATTGCCATGTAGGAGACAAAAATTAATTTATAAAATGCCACGTTAGTATTTTTTGTTAATCAAATTAATAACGTTAATAGAAAGATTCAATTACATCAATTTGACAAATTTTAAGACTCAATTATACTTCATTACAAGTTTTAAGATTTTCAATGTACTTACATAAAAATAAAAATAAAATAAATCTCTAAGTCTAAGGTAAGGGATCACCTTACTGCTCAACCTGGTACACAACAATGTGAATTCAAAGTAATACAAAATAACCATGCATGATGAGTACAAAGGTGAATGTATTATCTTTCTTACCATGATATATCGATGGAAATCATTAACAACATTACGTGAGATTGTTTTTCCAAAGCAAGTGGATGGCATAACATCTTATTGTGCATGGCTAGCAGTTATTAGACAACGTGTGATATGTGCGTACTTATGAACATGCTTCATATTTATTACTTCTCATCCCCACCATTCCCAAGGCATCTCGACTCACATGATATCTCAACTTTAAGTTATCTCGAACACTCTCGAAGCATCCCAGTACATGGGCATAATCACCATTATTATATAGGCGATGGAAATATATGTATAACACTTTCCATATTTAATCACATAGCAACAATGCACATGTTGACATTATAATTTTATGACTTCCTTACATCAACAACGAATTCAATACTTATTTGAAGAATGGACATCAAGTACATTGTATTTTTTTCTTGCAAATTATTTCCAGAATACAATTACCTTGTTCTTCCAATATTCACTATATGGGGGTAAAGATAATCACAGGCTTACATCCTTACATTTCACGTGCAAGCTATGATAAATAAATAATTAGGTGCACCAAGACACATATACCCTCTTTCTCTTCCCATCATGCCATCATTGACGTGATAAAAGGCTTTAATCAAGCAATCAGGTCAGAAACAATAAATGGTCATATTCGACAAGTGGGTATAGTCGGCAAAAGATTATACTTGGTATGTGGATATTTTCGGCAAATAGTTATATTCAGTAAGTGGATATAAACGGTAAGTGGAAATGCTTATCAAATAGATATACTTGGCAAGTGGATATAAGCGGCAAATGGACATGTTCATCAAGTGGATATACTCAGCAAATGGGTATGAGCAGAAAGTGGACATACTCAACAAGTGGATACAAACAGTAAGTAGATATACTCGGCAAGTGGATATCTATAAGTGGTAAATGGACATATTGGTAAGTGGTTATATGGGCAAGTGAATATACTTGGCAAGTAGATTCAAGTGGTAAGTGCTTATGCTTGACAAATGAATGTACTTGGCAAAAAAAATATGAGCGGCAAGTGGATATAGGGCCCGTTTGGTTTGGCTTTGGGGAAATGCCTTTGGCCAAATGCAAATATCTTTAGGATAAAGGGTTTTTGGGAATGCTCGGCCGTTTGGCAAATTACGCATTGTAAAGTTGCTTGTGCAAAAATACCATTTGGCAAAACTTATTCCAAATGGGCTTTTGCTTTAATTTTATTTTTTTAAATCTCAAAATCGAATCCGGCGGCCGACGGTGGACGGCCAGATCTGGCCAGATCCCGAGGTCGTGACCTCGGGCGACGCCGTCGTGCGACCTCGGCGCCGGAGGCGCAGAGGCCAGACGACAGATCTGGCCTCCGGATCGCTAGATCGGCGGCTTGAGGTCGCACGGACTCGGCGGCGCGACCTCGGCGACGCGTTGTCGCCGGAGGCGCGGCCTCGGCACCTGAGGTCGTAGAGGCCGAGATCTAGCCGTCCGGCGGCCAAATTTGGCCTCCGGACCGCCAAATCTAGTGGCTCGAGGTCGCACGGACCTCACGCGGCGTCGCTTGAGGTCGCGTGGACCCGGCGGCGTCGCCCGAGGTCGTGTGGACCCCAAGCAACGTCGACTGGTTCCGAGTGAACCGGGCGATGAACTAGTCGACGCCGCCTGAGGTCCACGCAACCTCAGGCGACGCCGCCTGAGGTCCGCGCCGCTTGGGTCGTGCGTCGCGGCACCCCCAGACGGTGGTCACCGACGACGAGCGACCCTCAGGCGGTAGCGGTGGTGGCTGTTGGAGAAGCCCGGTGGCCGGGAAGAAGAAAAGAAGACGAGAAGAAGAAGACAACGGGATAAAAAAAAAATGATGAACATGTAATTGTGGCATTTCCCAAATGCCGAGATGCCCAATGCTTTGCCCCCCGCCCCGCATTGAGCATTCCAAATGCGCATTTTGAGCATTCCAAATGCTCATATTTGGGCAAAGGAGCTTCCAAAAAATTTGTCAAACTCTAAAATTTTTTCCCAAGAGGCTTTGGGGGCCCAAAGCCCCTTGGGAATGCCCAACCAAACAGCCCTATGGGTATAAGTGCCAAGTCAATATAAGTAGATAAATATATCCGATAGGTGGCTATAAGCGGCATGCAAGTATCAACAGCAAGTGACTATATTCGACAAGTGGGTTCAAGCAGAGGGTGAATATAAGTGGTGGGTCGATATAACCAGCAGGTGGATATAAATGATAAGTAGATATATCGACGGTTGGGTATAGCGATAAGTGGATATATCAAGCAAGTGGGTATAAGCAACCAATATCAGAACTATGTAAATATCGCTTTCAAGTCCAATTTTACCATTTTCACTTTTTGCACATCTAGCACGCTATGTACTTTATGAAAATATCAATCAAACACATATTAAATATGTAAAAACTCATTAAATCATTTCAATACATCCACATGCTATTATTGAAGTTTGCTCACACTCACATCAAATTTAAACTAAATCTAAAATTAAACAAACATCAACTAATCAAATTAGGAGTAGTAGATCGATCAAACTTAGCTCCTAGAGTTAAGGTAGCTTGAAAAAGACTTGACAACTCAAAATTTTAGTCACCTTCAAACAAAATAAACAAGGACAAAAAATTAACTATTCTTATCTTTAAAACGACATAACCCGTTGTTAAAAAGGTAATAGAGTCTAATTATTAACCTTATCAACTCTTGAAAGATTGAGATAGAAGTTTTAATAATACGGGGGTAGGACCTTCTCTTTCACTTGCAAGATTTGAAAACAAAAGTAAAAGAAGAAAGTCGGCAATTGGAAGTTAGTGAGGTAGGACTCCCACTCTGAAGTTTGAAGTCTTTCCAAAATCCCATTATTCGACCAAGAGAGATGAGATCAACTAACTAAGGTTAAAAGAAGTGATGACTAAGTTAAAAAGACACTTGGTGAAAATCTAAAAAGATGTGATATAAATACATGGCCATATTTGGTTAGCTTGAACAAATAACCAAAGTTAAAGTAATGGTAACTTTGGATTAAAATGATTAGGTGTAAAAAGAATGGTAGCTGTTTCAAAATAAAAATTTCAAGTGGCCCAACGAGACTAGCGAAGATACAAGTGGCATAATAAGAATAGCTAAAAGGAGATACACAGGTCTAAAAGCACCAGCGAATTAAGGTCTGTCCGCTTTTTTTAAATGAGTAGTGCAAAGCTTATCAAAGTGATCTATAGAAAGAGTATATTAGGTGACATGAATATATGAAGTACTTTTCCAAAAGCACATTATATATAACACGCTATAATAATGTCACATCACAAGCACGTTATTTTTTTTTTTATCGTCACCGGTCTAGTATACTTAATTAGCATTATTCTTTGAAACAAACCATATATGAAAACATAAGGTATGTTGCATTCAGATCAAATGCATAATTAACCACTCAACTTCATTCGGAGCTATTTGATTACTTCGATATAGACTAGATGCCTTTCTTGGATTTCTTTTTTTAAATAAAGAAAATCCCATCTCAAAGAAGTGCGTCCTAAGCTCTGATATACCCTATTAACCTCGTGAATCAATAAGAAAGATGCAAGCTTAAGCCCGAAGGAGTACCCAACATGGCTTGTTTTCACTTAGTGGAGTGGGAATCAAAATAAAGTAGGAGAAGGTTTTTTACTAATGAATCGATATTCAAAATCATTCCATTCCGGATCCTTTTCTCCACCACTCATCTGTCCTTGAATCCTAGAGGCAAGGATTTAGAATCTTCCTTTCGTCATTTTTGTTAAAGCTGTCATTTCATGTTTCCATATTGTTTAAAAGACACTGCCATTTCATGTTTCCATATTGTTTAAAAGACACATATTCCGTACCAAACAAGGAATTTAATTTATTCTAAACAACTATAATCCACCTTAAATTCACTCTTTTCTTATTAAAAAGGCTTAATAAGGTCTCAGCACACTTGTGAACATGATCGTATATGTACAGGACTCACATCTTGTTCTTCTTGAACCAGAAAACACCTTTCTAGGACTCAGCCATCGCTATTGCCGTCGTCCTGTTCCACGTACAGGCACTCTCTAGCCTCCCTCCAGATGGCCTAGAGGATCGGGGTCACGTTGACCCGGTAATCTGGGCCTAGGACCGGCTTGAGGGCTTGGCCTTGGGAATCGGACCAAGATTGGCCGAGTTGGGCTTATTCAAGGTCGACCCAGGACCAATGCTCTCCTCTAACTGAAATCGTAGAAGGGATTGGAAATAATGTTGTTTTCTAAATGTTGTAGGGATGGAATACTCTTACAAAGTGAAATGTGTCTATTATGATGGTTTTTGTTCTCTCCTCCAACCTTTAGCAATAAAATAAAAAAGAAAAAGAAAAAACTAGTGGTTTCGATCCACAACTAGCATCGAAACTAGGACCAATAGCTACCGTTTCCAAATTTTAAAACTAGAAACCGCCCAAAATCGACTGCTCGATCAAGTTCCCAACTCAATCTATTACCCGCGCTCACCCCAAGTCCGAACACGCCCACTTTAAAGAAAAAGGGTATGATTATGAGGATGGGGTTTCTAATATGTATCATTTGAAATAGTTAATTAACAATAAATGTTTTTATTACTAAGAACAATGATTTATATCTAAATGTAATTGTGTACGATGAAAATTACTTTGATCTGTTCATTCTCGCGAGACCCCAAAGTCTTTCGGCATGGGCAAGGTGGTCCGGGCCGGGCCGGGCCCTCGATCAGGTATACTTTAGCCACTGCACGTGATCATCTCTTAAGGGCAGTTATGGGCCGGGCTTTTGCCAAATAGGCCTAGGCTCAGCCTCTAGATATTCTACTGGTGTTGATTTGCCCGATTTCTTTGCTGGAGCATGAAATCTGTCGTCTATTTTTTCAAAAACTAAAAACGAATAGCTTATCAAAACTCAGAAATTGAAAATAAGAAAAGGAAGAAATTGCCGGTTATGCTACACGAATGATCAAAGAATTTCACCAAGTGTAATTTTCTAAAGGAAGAAAAAATCCTTCAATCCTTGTTCTTCGGCCAATTTTACTTCTCTCTCTAAACAAAAATGCATTAGCTAAATGGGAAATTTGAAACTGAGACAAGACCCACTTTTGGCTTTAACATATAGTTCTAGGCTACATAAATCCACGTACAAAAGCAAATAATAATAATAATAGTAATGATAATCAAAGTTATGTTGCATTTGCACCATCATACACTTGGGCCTCACTACCACGTCCTTCGATATTCAGTTAAAAAACAATGTTCAATTGTCAACTGTAAACACACACGAACACAAATTGAAGAAAATAATCTATATCACAAAATTGAATAGAAGCATGCCATTTCACGACATTCAGTCATATGTCTATGAAGCACCGCATTGAGCAACGAGCGCTTCACATTGGAAACTTTCTGTAAAGCTACATGGCGACGCACAACTACTGAATCTACATCTGACTAATGTAACACCTAAAGAGCGACCTTTCCTCCAGTAAACCTACACATACATGTGAAGGGAATATACAAACACCTGACACGAGTTCTCGGCTTCAGATGACCTTTTTCCTCTGGCAAAACACACATGCGACACGAAATACATTTGACATACACGGAGCAGATTGCAAATTATCCCTAATGGAGCTCGACCACCATGATGTACTTAAAACTTTATGCACTATAGGAATCCAAAATCTAATAGGACCTACAGAAATTTCAGGGTTAGAAAAAATGACCCGCCGCTCTGAATCATTGAAGAGGAGCAGAATAGATGTCATCATCAGAGCTTGACCATCAGGATCTTCTCCAGGATGGTATTGCAGGCCAAAATCTTCCTCTACTTTGCTGGAATCTTTAGCAAGCACCTGAAGAAGAAGGATCATAATCAAGATCCATCACATTGGATATGAGTGAAAATCAGTGACCTATCTGCTCCCAATCAGAAAATTAAGTCTTGAGAATCGATTGTGCTAGACATGGAATATAAGCGCTACTTGTCAAGTATAAGCTGAGCTCTTAATAAAATTGTCTATCAACACAACTATTAAGATCAGAAATTGCTGAATCTGGAGATTGGCATTACATATTATCAGTCTCCACCTGGTGTAATAATTGGAGATGATACAAAAACTTAAGAGATGAAAGCAGAGCTCCAAAATTTTCAACTTAGGAAGAAAACACTATCAATCATGGCCAACATGTAATCTCTCTCATGAAGGTTGAAGCACAAAACGTTAGGGCAGCACGGTCTGACAACGGCAGATCAGATAAGCAAGAACTGCCCATGGATGGAGACACATATGGACAGATACACAGATGGACAGACCGATGAAAGGATGGACAGACAGATTGACAGACACGAGGGGATTTTAAAGTTCCACAGAATACTTATACATGAATGAGATTACAAACTAAAGGCAAGCCTCATAGAACCAAAGGTCTCAGAATTAGAAGGCAATTTCCAGTCAAACTTTCAGGACAATTTTAATTGAAGGCACCTCAGGTCAACAAAATCCAGATAATAAAGTACTGGTATTTTCACAAGGGCGCATAAATGATATAAGTACTCTCCCATTTATGTAATCGTTGACAAACCTGATACAGAAAAATTATGAGCTGCCATTCTGAATTTGAGATGGACATCTGTCATCAATGGAATTGGAGTTTGGGATCTTCTCAAGAGATCGGTATTGGAGGCGAACATTTTCTCCACTTTCAATAATTTTCAGCAAGTACCTACACCAAAGCTCTTAAAAATTTAGTAAATAGAAAAAGAATCCCATGAAACCTTAGCAGTACTAGACATTGCCCCTCTTGTTTTCTTCTGTTACAAAGACTAGGTTTCTTCCCATTGAGAAGAACAATCATAGATTGCCAACAATAATCAGACTGAGGGTCATTCACATCCAAGCAAAATCTCAAGAAGGAAATCAAATAAACCACTGCCCCCAGGGCATAGGCCAGCTAATTCACTATCCCTAGAAGACGAGACCTACCACAAAATCAATTGAGCTAGGCCACAAAATCTGCGGCTAAATTGTTAATTCCAATACCTTTTAGAATTTATTACACCAAGGATAAGAAAGTGGCTGCTTCTCTATATTATTTGCTGCCGATTAGGGTTGCTATTTCATTGTTTCAGACAACCATTGAACTGGGGGCTTTAACTGGTGATAATAGAGAATTGACCAGAAAAGCTGGCACACTAGGAAATGAAAGCTTCATCCTCATGTCTTTAACACAATATGGAGCTATAGCTAGTGTTTCCCTGAAGATCTGAATTAATCTTAGCTTGGGAAGATTTTAAAAAACGAGAGAAAGAACTGAGCAATGCTTATCAAAGGACCTCCGACAGTACTAGCTTGAAGGCACACTAATCTACAGAGACTAAGAATTAGTTTTAACAAATAGCGACCACATTAGAGAAAGTCAAAGTGAAAATCAAATTCACAAGCATCTAGCACTTACCAGCCATTAAGACATTGGGATGTGATGATTGCTTCCTTACCAACAAATTTTTCTGGTGTCCTCTTATTCCCCTGCACAATTTGGAGGGCCACTTCAGCGTTTCCTTGTCAATCAATGCATCTAATGTTTGTCCTATAATGCAGTGGACATCAATTTGTGCCACACAGGTGGGAGTAACTGACCTTTATCAGAACTTTCTCGTTTACCATAAATGGATATTGGACCCCTTTATGAAGCCCATTATCAGCACCACTCTCCCCATTTTCCTGGTGTCCACAAAAGCAGCATCATCAATGTCATATGGAGAATATATTTTGTCAAGGGGAAAGGAAAACTTGACTCCAAGAAAGAAGGGAGAGGGGAAAAAAGAAGGGAGAAAAGAACTAGCAGAGATTGCTCTATGCAATCTTGTTGGGCATAGATAAACTGAATCACTATGACAAGTGCTCATTTGGAAAGTACCCTGTGAGATCTTCTCATTGGATCAGCTTGATCGCCCATCTCTTTTCTTCTCTTGCGGAGCTGTGCATTATGGAAGAGTCTTCTATCATCCTCAAGCTTTACAGCTGCAGCTGCAGCTCTAAGAGCTGTTTAAGAAACGGAGTTTACAACAACTCAGAAAATTTCATTTTCAATGGGCCGGACTATTAAGTCCAATGTATCGAGCTGCTTGCAAAGAAACAACAGAAAAAACTACTATGCAAGACATTGTGCTAACTCACAGGGCACAAGTGTCCATTAGATGGAAGATGAAGAGATCCCAGAGGACAATATGACAAAAATAAATGAAAGAGTGAACTTGAAAGTACCATGATTCGGAATGAAAGTATTCCCCTTAATTTCTGCACTGCAGAGTGTACATCTTGACTGCCAAAAAGAATATGACTGCAATTATCATTCTTCTGCCTTCCATTAAAAAGTAGTAATTCCATTCAAAATAGTGGTCAAGAGGACATTTCAGATAAGTCTACATCACAAGGGATGACAAGGCCACCAATCTTCTTAAGCTTTTCTTATATATAACAAGTGAAAAAAGCTCATGATTGAGGGTTGGAACCCCCCATGATGCCTTTTCAATGAATTTCACTTTACCCAGGGGGAGAAATCGGAAAAATCAACTGATGTCCATCTAACATAGCTAAAAAAACTATTTATCTGCTTGAAATTCCATATAGATATTCTTTACAAGTAAGTTTTAAAAATAATTTCCTTTAATAAGAGCAAACATTTTTCCCCAGCTTCAACGCCAGAATGCTTTCTTTGGAAATATATACCCCATTCGAGAACTCTCATATCCACAAGTTAACAATCTTCCTGCAGGTTATCGTCATTACATACAATGATTAAGTCAAATGACGTAAAGCAGCATTCTGTCGATTTCTGAACCAAGTTCATTTTCTGAGAAAATATTTTGAAAGCACCAGTAGAGAAAACGCATCATCACAATTTTGGAAGCCAACATTCATACAATAATTTGCTTAGGCAGATCTACAGCATAAAAATAAAAGTGCATATTGGAATTCCTCACCGTCTCAATCACTCTTTTTAGCATGAAACCACCAAATGAATGGCCGCATGAGACAACCACAGCATCTTCAAGGAATGCACCACTATAATTTTGAAAGATTGACATGAGAAGAAACAGAAAACAAAAAAAAATGAGTAATCAACTCTTAAATTTCATCCTGAATAAACCAGGAACCAATGAGTGAAACTACAAGCAGCCAGCAGTATAACCAATAAAAGAATTTGATCATATAGAATAAGCAAATCAAGACGTACAAAAGCATATAATATAAAAAATTATATTAACTTAACAGAGTAATCGTGAATTGATCTTAATAAGTTTTCTGAACCAGGAACAAGACTTTCACAAGCACCAAGAGTGCCATGGAGAAGGGAAAAAAATCAGTCTGGAAAGGAAACTAAGTTCACAGGCAGACAAAATAATGCCACAATTAACTAAACTAAGAAAAGGAAAATAACCAAGGTAGGGCAATAACTCACGATATAGGATCAGAGAGGACACTTCTTAACGTTGGTTCCTTATTTGAATTATTTCCGGGTACCTGTGAATTTACAAATCCGGCTAAGAACACATCCATTTCAACAGAACTCCAATTAAAGAGAATATCATCATGTACAAATAAGCACAGAGAACTGTTTTTGAGTTTAATTTACTGAATAACCACAAAGTGAGTCAATATAAATTTTGGAAAAAGCCCTCAGTCAAGCAAATTATTGTTCCTACTATAGGAAGCAATTTATCTCAATTCACTCTTCAAGCCAGAAGAGATCAAAGCAGACCCATGGCTTCAATAAAGCCAGCAATGACATCTCAGGCACCAGATGAAGCAAGTTACCATTTCCTCTTCAAACAGAACTCTTCTCTGGACCAACAATGAGAGGGGTATCTAGTCTTCTAATCCCCTCAGGGCTAACATTGCTTGTAAACTATCTTAAATAGCCTATGTGGGAGGAAGGAACCTGTCGCGTGCTTTAAACAACACATGTGGAACAGATGGCCAGTTTATGAAATCCCATGAACAGGAAGGATGAGCTTGAATAAAAAATGCCTAGGGAAAAGTTTTAAATCCTCTATCTTCTTCAACAAAGGTAATGTTACCTTAATCTTGAGCAGATGATCAAAGGGCCATTTACTAACAAGTGCTGGCCATAATAATTGAAAAGCACATCTGTAAGTTTATTATGTCGCATACTTTGTTTTTCCTCCTCTTTTCTTGCTATAATCCTGGTTCAAGGTTAGCTTCTTATAAGCATGCAAAGGCTCAATAAATAAACACATTTATCCTCCATTACTTAGGATAGTCTCATGACTCTCATCAAGGAAACCATTAATCTAATATGGCTCTTTCACAATTCTTTTATCTCAAAGAATAAACTCCATTTCTTTTTTTTTTTTTTTTTCTTTTTTTCTTTTTTTTCTTCTGGTTCTAGGAACCCCAATGCCACAGGACAATCACAATTTCAAAGAGCAAAATTCTCTTCAAATGGAGCCCACCATGTCGATCTTAGTTTCACATTGTACTCAACCAAACACCGACCATGTATGCTAGATCCATACATTCAAGGTCCTTCTTTGAGGGAATAAACCCAACGCCAACTCTAACAGCATTTCAAGCTCATCATTCTATATACAAGCACTTATACAAGATATTGAGATATTATCGTCAATCAAGAGAATACCACCTTCTCAGATGTACTTTCTAGTCTTTTTTTCCTCCCCAGCAACCATACATTACTCAAGGCATTAGTATGACTGCACTGAATGTTCAAGCAAAGTGACATTTAACTGTGCAAGTTCCATCATTACTAGCCTTCACAAGATGCTTTAAGGGGGGAAAAGAGAGAGAGAGAGAGAGAGAGAAAGTGAAGGAATGAACTTTAAGGAAAAGACATGAAGGGAAAAGAAGAAAAAAAGTAAACCAGAAATTGATATGAGAAGTATTACTTTAACAATTCGATCCTCAAACCATTTTAGTGTCACATCGAGCACATGTAATTGAAGCATACTTGATAAGAGAAGTATTACTTTAACAATTCAATCCTCTAACCATTTTAGTGTCACATCGAGCACATATGTGTAATTTGAAGCATACTTTGCATTCTTTGCTTATCCGACAGAATGACATTAACTCCATATTTTGGAACTTTGCATCCAGTTTTTATTCTTTCCATTTACACTCTTTCCAAATCATGCAGAACTACAATAGCATCCTGTTTTTTCTTCCCTGTTCTTCCTTCTTTTCATTCATCCCTATACCGAACCACAGCATTTCCATTTTGCCTGAGCATATTATAGTCACACCAGACTCAAAAAGGTAATTGTGCTACAAAGTACTTGCTTTTTTGTATGTCTTTCCCAATGTCACAATTGCTCCTTTGCTTTGCAAAATCAGCCAGGCATCATACCTACTCAACTAAGATGCTTATACCCTAGAGTGTGAATACTACAAGCTTTGCAAGCAATTTCCCTTTATCCCACCAAGATTCCATCATCAAGCAAAAAGCACACACCGAGGGATAATATATAATAGGTACTGCTAATTGAACACGAATTAGATGGAAAAACAAGATCTCAGAGCTGAGTACTTGATTAACCTAATAGCTACATCAGTTTCCTTTTATCCATCTCAACCAAGGCAACTAGAATTGGTCATTGTACTGATAAAATAGTTAGAAAAGAATTGTTCAAACAATTTCAGTTTGTCTCTTCGGGACACTGCCTTCGGTGAAAACAACCAAAAAACAACAGCCCTCAGTAGAGATATCTTACACAAACATTCTCAGGGTTGGGGCACAATGCATCCTCCTCAGCAGAAAGGTCGTCCATAAACTGGCTGACTGATACTCGTACATAGCTTTGAGGAATGACATGACCTGCAGCTGCTATGGGAGAACAATCTAATACAGCATTGCTCTGAGGCATGAGCCTAAAAGCCAATGATGTCCTGCAAAACATAAGACATCACTTGATAATCAAGGACACTGGTATAAAAAAGACGAACTTTAGCATCACCAAGCCATGAAAAATTCGCCAAACTAAATTTATACCTCCCACCACCAAAAGAGCCGGCAAAGCAATCTGGTGCAGCCCTATGCAATGCACCAGGACGAAGCCCAGCAGTAATGTGACTAAGTGCCTTCCCAGTCACCAATAACAGATCTCCAAAAGACGACCCACCATCTGCTAGGTACCAACGGCCATTGGGGTCAAAAACCTAACAGGTGAAGAGGAATAAAACCCAATGAGCACCAAATAAAGATAAGTTTATTCAAACCTTGGAAATATGATAAGCAGTAGACCTATGAAAAGGAAACAGGGAAATACACATGTATGTTACAGAGAAGTATTGTCTCCCAAGACCAAGGCAAAGCCAGAGATCCAATGTGCTAAATTTTTCCTTGACAGAATGAAGTTACCTGTACACCAGGATTATCCGAGGAAATTAATGTCAGAAGTCCCTTCTCAACCTCTGCATTGACACTCAGCTTCCCTCCGCTAATGGTGATTTTCCCATTTTGCAATGTGTTGGGTGAGTACGATGCAAGAAGCACTGATGAAGACACCTCATTAGCAGGCAATGGGACATCATCCAGTAAATGATTAAATGCACTGCACAATATTTGTTCAATAATTACACACCATTGAAAAGAACCAGAGTACAATGAGAAAAGGAAATAAAAAAAGCCATGTACAAGCAAACTATCCCTTTAATCCCCTTCTTACTCGCTTCGCAACCGGAGATGTCTTGCTATCGCACAAAGGGCAGCCCGAGCAACTTTTCCCATGCACTTAAAAATTTCGCCCATGCAAGGGGGAGATGAATCCCCATCCTCTATAGGCCTGCACCAAAGTAAATTCAGTCAGGGCTACAAGAAAAGCCAAACAGACGAAGGATAGCAATCTCCATCCACCATTGCAGCAGGAAGAAAACTTTCAGAAGAACTAGGCACAATCATTTAAGAAGTTATATTATACAGACAGCCAAATAAAGTACACATGTACCGCAGGACAAAGGTTGAAATACTTCATTCTTTTTTAAAAACTGGAAATCTACCTAAGAATGTAGTAGTAGTTAATCATCAAGAGATGTTTGAGAAAACAACCTACTCGTGGATGTCCATGGGTTCCTCCAACATTTTGAACATCAAAGAGCAAACCAGAATAGGGAGTCGCTCAAAGATTTTATAAAAAGTACCAGTCAAGAACTGGTATGGGAACCAAAGATGGCATGTTCTATAATGATGAGAAACAGGAGGAACTACGACATGAGGACCATCAATACATATGGACAACTTGGTCCAGAGAAATTTCATTTGCAGCATTCATTGTCCATTAGATGCTGGCATGGGAATCAAAGATGGCATTTTCTACAATGACGAGAAACAGGAGGAACTACATAGCGAGAAAACATCTATACATATGGAAAACTTGGTCCAGAGAAATTTCATTTGCGGCATTTATTGTCCATAAGGTACTGGTATGGGAACCAAAGTAGGCATTTTCTACAATGACAAGAAACAGGAAGAACTAAGAAGTGCAGAACCATCAACAGATATGGATGACTTGGTCCAGAGAAATTTCATTTGCTGCATTAATTGTCCTTAAAACCGATGTTGAAAATATGCCAAAGGAACCACAGATTAAATGCAAGTCCATAAGAAACAAATAGACCAAAAAGTGCCTTAAATTCTAGAACTTAATTAAACAAGCTTGATCACAGTGCCTGTTCAGAACCAGCATCTTGTTCCTTCAAGGTCTATGCATCACCAATCATGATTGCACATATCCCAATTTCCGCACTTTCCTAACAACTAGAACTTCAAGACTCTGCCTTCAACCTTATATAAGCATGAAAACTCGATTTCAATTTCACCCCACCTGCCACCTCGTATCTAATTCTACTCAAACCACACCACGGCAACAGTCACAAACTCCAAACCTTTAGAAACCAAGTAAGTAAAAGTCACACACACCTCCCAGCCCTGTACAAGTAAACCCCGCGAGGACTCCCTTTACCAGCGGCCGGAGCCTGGGACCTCGTCCTCAAGTACAACTTCGCGGCCTCCAAGCCGCACCGCATCAACGCAGCATCCTCCGGTCCCAGCTCAATCACCGCCGCGTTGTGCCGCGTGAGCGACCCGGACAGAGCCTCCACCGCCCTGAGGTAGGGCCCAGCCGGAGCCCCATCGTAGGGCGCGATGTCGGAGAGCCGCACCCTCGCCATAGGGGAGGTCACAGCGGCCTCGGCCCCGGGAGGATGCGCCGCCGCGAGCAGGGGCGGCGGGGCGGGCCCACCGGCGGCATCGCGGCGGTGCGGGGCGGAGGACAGAGGGGCCAGAGACGGCGGCGCGGTCGGCGTGGCGGCGGGGGATCGCTTGACGGCGGAGGCGGACGAAGCAGGAGGAGGAGAGGGATTGTCAGGACGCGAGGAGGCGGCGGGTGCAGAGGAAGCCTGCTGCTGCATCGCCGTGGGAACCGCTGATCATTCTGAAAGCCAAAAAAAAAAAAAAAATCGAGCTTCTTCTCGCCTCCGCGTTTTCCCGCGTCGGGGCTTTCAAGATGCTGCCATGAATGCGAAGTGATCCGAGCCGGGCCGAGGCTGAGGCTGCTGGTCTTCCTCCCGTTCCTAGTTCGCAAGCATCTGGGTTTCGGGCTCCGTCGTCGAGCTCGCGCTCCTCGTGCGGGAAGAATCTACCCGAAGCTACGGCGAGGGAGGGAGGAGGAGGAGGAGGAGGGGGACGGGAGCTCGGGATTTAGGGTTTAGCGGTGGGGCATCATGGGAAGCTCCGTGGAGATGGCGAAGGTGGAAGGAGGAGAGTGGGGAGGGGGAGAGGAGTGCTGTGCTTTTGTCTCCCTCTTGACTTCTTCTTCTTTTTTTTGTCCTCTCTTTCTCTCTCTCTCTCATTCTCTCTTTTTCAGGAGGCTATGATTGATAATAACTCCACATCGATTTTCCTTTTCTTTTTCAAATTTGCCCTCTCAAGAACCTTTTTTTTTTTTTTTTTTGGTCAAACCTCTCGAAAACTTTGGAGGTGGAAATTTCTCTTTACATGTTAAAGGATGAAAAATGGATTAATGATTAAAAAAGAGAGATGAAAATATATGACCGGTCATATTATACAATCTCGAACAGGAGAAATTTTCCTTTCAAAAAATAAAATGAAGCGGAAGATTGATTTACACGACAAAAATATCTTATTGTCAGTTTCACTCTATTAAAATATATATATATATAGTAAAAAATTGTATCATAAATCAACTATTTAAAAAGGGAAATTTATAAAATATTTAATTTTTTTATGTAATTTAACATTTATTTATTATGATTGAGAGAAGAAAATTTGTTTTACAAAAGTTAGGCTATAGCTTAAAATTTTCATTCTAACAATGTAGGACAAAGTTTTTGAGATGTTCTTGTCTACGGCTCTCACTTTTACATGTGACACTAGCTTGGAAAGCTCCTTAAGTAAACAATGTGAGATTATTATTTTTTGTGAATTTCATGTTGGCTTTGTCCCCAATTAACTAGTTTGTGAAGGTAAAGCAAGTTCAAGTTCACACGTGTAACCCATTCTTAAATTCTCCAAATAGTCTCTTGTGTCTAGCATGATATCCTACAAGACACCTTTACCTCATAGTCACTACTCATTCTAAGTGAGCTTGA
This sequence comes from Eucalyptus grandis, assembly GCF_016545825.1. NCBI lineage: Eukaryota > Viridiplantae > Streptophyta > Magnoliopsida > Myrtales > Myrtaceae > Eucalyptus > Eucalyptus grandis. The sequence goes on from NC_052621.1 coordinate 8,944,781, forward strand.
GATAAGCAATTGATCCCAATTTATTAGTATTTTTTATTTAAAAGATTCAATAAGCACCCTATAATAAGGAATTAGTTGAAAAGGCTTTTTGAAAAACATCTGTTGTGTTAGTTTGCTTAAACCATTTTAAAGTGTAACGGATCATCTCAATGATTAGACAACAACCCATGTTTTGGCATTGATTTGTGTTAGGATTTATCTCGCATTGGTTGTAAAAGGGGCAAGTAATCAGTTTATAACTGTAAGAGAAAACCTCACCTCTTAAGTTAACTTTTGAATTGAGAGAGACCTAACACCACCTAACAATTTGATTGCGAGCTCATGGAAGCTCGGTCTTGCATCGTCGTGGTCGATCTTTGATTGTCATTTATTGGTATAAGATGATATGATCAATGTTACATCTTAATAATTGGTCATTAATGATCAATTGTGATAGTTGTCAATCACTTTTGCCACTTTTGCTCACTATCCAATCCAAATGGCTCATCGAAAAACACAACGTGGATATGAGGACACAGTTTAGAGTAAAGTGATCTCATATGAGAGCTAGACAAAAATTAATGAACAAAGGGGGGATAAGCGGGAAGGAGCTATATGCCAAGGATGTGAAGCTGATGTCTTGATTGAAAATGCGATGAAACTCTAGTTACTTGATTTGTAATTTCACAAACATTATGACCTTTATATGAAACTAGGAATTCCAGGCCATCTCCTCGCCATAGAGCTACGTTACTTGATTTATAATTTCAAAGTATTGCGCAGGCCGCCATTCAGTGGACGAAACGTGGAGCCACGTGTCGTGTTTGGGTCCCACTTTCTTTCTTTCCGTTGGAGACGTTTACTGCGTCTTCTCTCTTCTTTCGAAAGAACGATCAAAGCCGACTCTCTCTCTCTCTCTCTCTCTGTCCCCAGCAAGTCGCCTCCGCCTCCGCCTCCCCAGAGCCCCGACGGTCCCGAGCTCAGATCTGCCTCCGCCGTCGCCTCCCCCGAGAGTCCCACCGGTCGCAGCTACTGAGTTCCCGAGCCCCTCCGCCTTCGGTTTATCTTCACCGAGGTCGAATCTATAGTTCGTTTGATGAGATTTCTGTTTGTCACAATGAAAACGTCCTTTTTTTTTAAACTGTTCATCTCGCTACTGAGGCGTTAATGTTATGAATGGAATGGAGCAAAGTATAATGGAGTTTCTGCAGCTTCAGCGAAACTATCTTCGCTAGGCTTGATGTGTCTGTATATTCTACCTTTTTTTTTTCCGACATTCTGGTCGAAATCAGTACTCTGATTTAACGTTGAGTGATGCTTTTCTTTTGATGTTTTTAGCTGCTTGGTGAATCTGAAATAGGCCAATTCATAAACCCAACAAGCTGTTTTCCTCCTTTGTTACTGGCACTGGCAGGGACTCTGTTCTACCGGTCGCAGCGTCTCTGCTCGGGAATCCTTCGTCCATTGAGACGATTAGTTGAGCATCACCCGTCGGTAAGTTTACATTGTCCAATTTGTTATGAGTTCGTTTCTTTTGTTTATTTTCTCCATGATTAGACCGATTAATTTTGCAGCAGATGGCTTGTTTCATATGCTGATATTGTGGGTTCATACACTGGCTATGGTTCTGCCGTAGTCGCTTGATAGGTCTTCTTCATTGCGGCAAGAGTTGCCAGCTAAGGCGGACGAAGAACAATCTCATGCCGGACGTAAAACGTTGGCCCTTTCACTCCCGAGAAGGAGAAGCTTGTCATTCAGCGTTGTGGAATACCCGGTAACAGGTACCTATCTTACACTCTCCGAGACTCATGGCTTGTGCTTAGGCTGATTAAACAGTTCATTGGATAAGGTTGGCCTAGTAGAGTAGAGATAATAACACTTCCGATGGCATTTGGATCTTGAATAGCTGATACAATGGGAAGTACCCTTCTGGAGTTATATCAGTTACTGTTGTTTTACGACTCTTGACCTTTCAAGTCTTGGAAGATCGATGGTGGTTTGACTCTCGGACATTTTGTTGTGCCTAAGCAAGTTGATGATCGGTACTTGTTATCTAACTAGATGCAAATTTTGATTAAGAAATGGCCCAGAATAATGACACCGTCCAGGATGAGCAAATAATGTAGCTTCTGCTGCGAATTCTTAAGCTTGCAAAGGGTGTGTTTGAATTCCAGGTAGCATCCTGAAGATGCATTCTTCGACTCTTGCTTGGCTGTTTATTTGTAGCTATACAATGTCCCATACTAATTGTGGTTTTTGTATGAAAGACGGGTGTCACTTAAGGATTTGCAATCGAATCTTCAGATAATTATGCATTGTCATAACCGACTGTAAGGAACTTGATCTCCAAAAAGATACTTATTTTCTGCAATTTGTTTCATATACCCTCTGTAAAGCTGACTAGTTTCTTCTAGTCAAAATCTGTTTATGATTAAGCAAGTCATAACCCACCATCCAAGATGTCTTGATTCGCAGATTAAGAAGCAGTCGCCTCTGCCTTCGCCACATGAGCCTATCGGTGGCATTGGACCTGGTTGTTGCCAAGACTATTGCTTAATTTGATGTTTTAAAGCCGTCAGTCAGTTAATTCACATGTGTAAGGTTATCCAATAGCTGAGTCATAGGTAATCCTGAACTCATACTATACGAAAGATATTTGCTTTGTCAATAAATAGATGTGATGTTAATTTTCTAGTAAAAGTACTATGTTAAATATTTTTTGTTCCTTGCTTGCTCATAAAAATGTCCATTTAGCACATGTAACTCTGATTTGAATTTTTTTTTAGTTTACAATAGCAATGATTTTTGCAAGTGAACTTGAATATATCATAAATATGTTGCCATGTAATAGGCAAATGATTTGAACTGACGAAGGCTAAGATTATAAAAAAATGACCAAGGAAAAATAACTCAATGGATTTTTGTGTGGAATTGTGAGGGGTATTTTGTCAACTCATCTAAGAACTTGAAGTTAGATGTGGATGTCCTCCTCCTTTTATCAAATATAAGGTTTGAAAATGGCGCTTATGAAGTTATAGAGTATGGTCTCGAGCATAATCATAGATTTTTATCGGAACATCAAAAGTACTTGATAAAATGTGGAAAAATGATTTTTGATGCTTGCAAGTGTGTTTTAGTTGATATGGTTAAAGCTAGCATTGAGGGTTATGGCATATAAGTTCTTGGCAAATAAAAGAGAAGGAAGCCAAAACTTGGCTTTCATCTCACGTGGTTGTTAAAAAATTTTACAAACTAAAAAATCAAACCATGAAAGTGGGGGAGATTGTCGAAATCCTTTAAATCATTTTCATTGCATGTAAATGCAATATTTGATGTTTTTGTATGTTGACAAATAGATCAAGATAAGATTGCAATTTTTTTTTTTTTTTTTGCAAACTAAAAGATCAAATTATGTAAGTAGGAGAGATTGCCAAAATCCTCTAAATCATTTTAATTACATGCAAATGCAATATTTAATGTTTTTATATATTGTAAAAATAGATCAAGATGAGATTGCAAATTTATTTACTTGGTTATTTGATGTGCTTTTAAAGTCTATGGGAAATAAGGTTTCAAAAATATTTTCACTAATCAAGATCAAGCTATAGGAAATGTCTTTCGAAGAGTGTTTCTAAATACTCAACATCATTTATACATTTGGCACATTAAGGAAAGTGCCAATTAAAACATTGCATATTTTTACCACATATTGGGATTTAAAGATAAATACTTATCAAAATTTATTTATAAATGCAAATCAAAGGATAAACTTGAATATAGTTGAAGGAAGATGAAAGAGGAGTGGGGCATTGAAAATAATAATCGGGTAGAGAGGTTATACAACTTGAGACGAGTTCCACTTTTAATCATGACATTTTTTTCCTTATGGCGTAAGATCAAGTCAAAGGAGTGAGAGCTCTAGCAATGTCTTCTAACAAATGTTGATTAAGACATTGATCTTATAGAATTTGTTCAACACTATGAAAAACAATCAAAACATATGAGAGAACTAAAAAGTCAAGGTGATTATACTTTTTGTAGGAAGCCCAAATTGCAAATTTTGATTATTGGAATATAGACACATGTCACTTTGGTGTATACTCACGCCACTTTTAAAAGGTTTAATGAAAACGTTTTTCAAAGTGCTTTAGAATGAATTTCAAATATTGCTTTCTATGGTTTGGTTTATGAAAATTTGCACGTATTGAATGGGAACATAAATCAACCCATATAAGGCCCTTCTGGAAGCACTTTGAAAAAAGTCTTTATTAAACCTTTTAAAAGTGGCAAGAGTGCACATTAAAGTGACATACGTTAATATTCTATCATTCAAAATTTGCAATTTGGGCTTCTTTCAAGAACTATAATCATATTGAACTTTCAATCTCTCTCATATGTTTCAGTTGGTCTTCATAATACTAAACAAATTCTATAATGGTTAATGTTTTAGTCAACATTTGTTAAAGATATTATTAGTGCTTTTGCTCCATTGACTTGATCTTACACCACAAGAAAAAAATATCACGATGAAAAGCCAACTCCATTTATGTATTAAGTCATATAACTTCTAAAGCCAACTGTCATTCTCAGTACCTCACTCTTCTTTCATTTCTCTTCAAGTATATTCAAATTTATACTATGATTTGCATCCATACATAAATTCTAATAATATTTATCCTTAACCCTAGCTTGTGGTGAATATATATAATATTTTGATTGGATTTGAGGATTTGGAAACATTATTCAACAATACCTCAATTAAACAAGTAAAAATATATGCAGTCTTATCCAACAAAAATGCACTGCCAAATAAAGTATTATTCCAATAGTGATTAATTCCAACAAAAGTGCAAATATCATGTTGTACTTGTTAGTATGATATGCAGTATAAAAAGCATCGCATCATCAAAACTGTTATAATCAAATTTAGACAAATTATCTTTCTTAAATAGATTTGTCAATATACTATCTTGATCTACTCTTACAACATAGAAAAATATTACTTTACATGCAATGATTTAAAAGATTTTGACAATCTCCCATACTTATATGATTTGATCTTTCAATTTGTAAAAGATTTTAACAATCACCTAAGATGAAATCTAGTTTTGGTTTTGTCATGATTTAAACTTTTGGGAGCCTGGAGATTACTTTTCCAAGAACAATTGAAGATTTGCAGCCAAATTTAGAATTTTATAGATTATGGATATTTCTTCGGCCAAGTGGAAATCTTCAAGGAACTTCATAGCAAGACGGACTGCTCCAAAATGGAGATGTGTATAGGAGGGAAATGCCATGTTAGATAAGTTTAGGAGGGAAATTGAGATTAACAAAGTGTTATTGCTGAGTAGTAAGAAAATGATGCTAGTCAAAATGAGGTTGTACTTCTAATAAGGAAAAACCATTCCAAGAAAAAAGAAAAGAAATTTAAAAAGCCATGAGAGATATCACAATATGATTTTATTTGGGAAAGACTAGTTTGCCCATATATAATCATGAGCTTGTGTTTAAACAAACATCACATGCCTTAATTGAAAAACACAAAGGCATCTAGAAGACAATGCATTACAAAATATGCTAGAGCACTACACACCAAGCACACTTTAAAGCAACATAGTACGAAAGATGCTAAAATACTACATACCAAGCACACTATCCTATTTTATTACCGAATCATTTTTTAGTATTGTTTGCTAAATCGTCTGAACTATCTCCATTCTTTGCTTTGTGAAAAACACAAATAAGTCTGTCAGTCTCCCATTATGCAAATGCTTATTAGCAATAGGATCATTAGGTTTTCCTCATAATACTGATGAAAATGGATTATATGTTTTTCTTTTCGTAGAGGGAGAGAATTGAACTATTGAGATTGTGGCTAATGGAACTAATTTTCAAATATAGTGGAAGCCAACTGAAAATCTATGTAGATGGACTCAAATGAATATGGGTCTTGGGTTAGTGGCCCACCCCATGGATCTTTAGAGGAGGGTTTGAGTGCTTGATGAATTTGGTGGCTTACCTAAGGAAATTTTGGATTAATGGATTGCTAGATATCTTTTTCACCAAATCTATGGAGGAATCGCATTGTTATGTTTACATAAAACTTTCTGAAGTTTCTCTTATTCTTGAGGAGCTGTCTAATTCTTGTTGGTCGAATTTTGAAAATATCATTCACGTTTGTTTGAGGTTTGAACTATCACCGGAGTCTTATGAAGATCTTCGCTTGATCTAAGAAACATCCATGGTCTATGAAAGATGATTAAAGTGTGAAGTTTTGGATTTGGCTTGCAAATTCTCAATTGTTCCTAAAAAACCAATCTTCGACTCCTAAAGGTTTAAACTATACTCATTTGAGTCAATCTCCATAGATTTGCAGTTGACTTTCATCACCTTTGAAAATTGGTCCTATTGGCCACAACCCCAAAGGGACTAGTCCTTTCCCTCTAAGAAAAGAAGAACAAATGGTCCATCTTCATCAAGAATCCAAGGAATTCCTGATGACCCTATTACGGATAAACTCTTGTCACAATGCGAGATTGATAGCCTTATCATGCTTTTTTCGCAAAGCAAATGACGAAGATAGTTCAGACAACTCAATATACAACATTAAAGAAGGATTCATCAATAAGATATAATCGTGTGCTTGGTTTGTAGTGCTTCATCAACAAACAACACTCTAGATGTGTTGTATTTTCTACTTAGCACGTGGTATTTGTTCAAGCACAAGCTCATGCTATATAAGGCAAAATATTTTGTATTGAAGGAGCAAACTAGCATTTCCTAAATAAAATCACATTGTGATATCTCTCATAACTTTCTAAATCTCTTTTCTTTTTCCCCTAGAAATGGTTTCTCCTAATTAGAAGTTTGTTGTTGGCTCAGTAAGATGGTATAATTTTAGTATGCTCTTCATTTGCCAACTTGTGGAACTTGTGGATCATAAAATTTGAAACTCAAAGTAACTAATTCAAGTACAAAAGGTTAATAAAATAAAAGGCAATTTCCTGAAAGAAATGGCCTATGGTGCTTGTTATTTAAGGATAACATATTGATTTCTTAGCTCTTGAGCCTATTCCTTATTTCCCCAATATTAGCTTTCGCCATGCCAACTAAAACACTATTGCAAGTATGAGAAATCATTCTTCCATCAAGTGCTTTTGATTTATTGGTGAAAATTTATGACTTTATGACTTAAAAAACTCATTCTCAACCTTAAATATAATAAAGGTAGGATGACCTCATCCTTCAAGTCTTTCATACTTTATCTTGTTCAAATGAGTTTATAGAATATAATAGAGTTATTCTTTTTTGTCAGTTAATATCTTAAAAATCCCAAATTAGTATACGTATGACAAATATCCTCGAATTGATGGATATGCGGCAAATTTATCCAAAATGACCACAAAAAACCTCAAATTTGTATACTTATGATAAATTTACTCCAAATTAATTTCTTCGATCGCTAAAAATCCTAAATTGGTACATTCGTGATAGATATACTCTATATTAAATTGGATTAATGCTACAAAATTGGTACGATTGTAACATCAATCAACCGTTATGTGTCATCCAATTTAGCAATTTAACAATAAAATTTGAACGGAAATTAACATAAGCTAAATTTATCATAAATTTATCAATTTTGGTAAATTTATCAAATGTTTATCAATTTGAAGTTTTTTGTGGTTAAAAAATTAGTTTGAAATAAATTTGGGATGAGTATACTAGTTTAGGATTTTTCAGGGTATTAACACTTTTTAAATCTTAGCTTTTCTTCTCCAAATCTTTTGCCTATTGCATGGCCACGTATTTATGATATGCTTCAAGTTTACTTACAAAAATCATTTCTTTTATAAACTCAAAATCTTTTTTCAAATCATAAGTTACTTGTGTTAAATGGGTAGTTTCATGCCATAGGCAAAAAACACGATATATTTAACATAATACTTCTACAAAAAAATAACTTCATACGAATTTCTTGAGAAAACATGTATCTTTCACATAATATGATTTTGATATCTTTGATTCAATCATCAGATAACTTTAGACGTGTGAGTTAACTAACTGATGACTTTAAAGTAGAGATAAGCAACAATCTCGAAAAAGCTCAAAATCAATGTCGCGAAATAAGGATATGGAGGCATGGGCCTTCTCAATTTGCAAATCAAGATATCACGGATAATGGGTAGCTGCTTAATCATAAACAGATTTTAACCAAGAGTATTTGGTCAACTTTGATAAAGGGTATACAGAATAAATTACAGAAAACAAGAATCTCTTTTGGAGATTAAATTCCTCACAATCTATTATGACTTGCTTAATTATTTGAAAATCAGATTGCAAATCCTTAAGCGGCACTCATTCTCCAAACAAAAGCCACAATCAAAATGTAAATGCTTAAAGTGAATATGGGACATACTCAAGCTTCGGTGAATCGCAAACAAGATGCTACAGTTTGGCAACCGACTTCACCTTCTCCATCATGGTGGTGGTGGACTGGTGGTCGTCATCAGCTTCTCTCTCTTACGAATAGTGCAGAAGGACACGTGGACGGTGAATTCTTCCTACGAATGTGATATTTCATTACTAGCATAATCCTCTGTACTGTGATTTGATGCCTTAAGGCATTATTTTTCTCGACTATATGATCCTATGCTTTTGTAGAAAGCAAATAGTAATGGGTGAACTATTTAGGGCTATTTTTGTGCAAAAAGAAAGGATTTGAGATTTACAATATTTTAGAGGACAATTCACGTTTAAAATTAAGGGAATTATGCAAAACTCGCCTTAAATGTTAGCGGTGGGGCACCTTTACCCCCAAACTATCAATTGGTACATAATTCCCCCTTGATATTTCATTTATTACAACTATTAAACCTTTCTTTTTTTTTTTCCTATTAGCATATGCAATAACATGACTTTTAAGGGTGAAAGTGAATTTCTATTTCATTTTTAGAAGAAATCTCTGATTTCCTATTGAATTTAATTAAAAAAGTGAAAAATAGTAAAATAATGAGAAAAATACATGTACCAATGCTAGTATAAAAAGATAAATATGAATTATGATAATAAAAACATGAATTGTTGAAATATTAGTGGCTTTGCTTTTTCTCTTTTATTGTATACTTTTCATGGCTCGATATTAATAATGATAATATAGATATTAATTGTTAACATATGATAAATATAGTAATCAAACTAAAGATGTTTCGATAAATAGGAACACAATTAAGCAAATGTCTTAGTAGCACAAACGTCAAACTATAAAAAATGGATCTTCAATATGTATTATCAAATGGTTAATTAATGAAACAAGCAATTAATCAATAAAAAAATTAAAAACTTTACCTTCGGGCTAATCAGTTCCTTTTATGAGTTGATAACATTATTCTTTACAATTTTCTTAGATAATTTTATTGACAGATCATTGTTGTATTCATTAAACTTGTAAATTTACAACATGAATAACCAACATTTTTTGTAATCTAAACTTATTGTTATTGAAACCCTTTCCCTTTTTATCTAACTAGCGTTTATGTTTTTTCTTAGAAAATCTTAATTAGTTATATTGAAATGGTCTTTGTCAAATTTTAACCATTATCATTACTGTTATTATTGTTGTTGTCATTATCATTCTTCTTCTTCTTGTTCATTTTCTTACTAGTAGTAATTTGGTTAATTTAGTTTTATCTCATCATATATATAGTGTTTTCTTTCATTTTTTACGGCAGTTAAGGACAAAAAAGAGGGACTTTCTTCAAATTAAAAATGAAAAAGAAAAAGAAAAAGACAAACATAGATTTTCATCCCTCAAAAAAAGGTCACGTGCATTGCAACTGATGTTTCAACGGTTAGAACAAAACAAAAGGTGGGGATATTGGGCAACGGTTGAGAGCCTCCCGGGGGGAGAAATGTGTATTTTCCCCAAAGTTGAGGGGTCTAGATACGATTTTCGCTTAAACTCACATCCAAAAATATAAAAAAAATTAAAAAATGACGTCATTTTTCCCTCTATAAATCCTTCATCAGCTCTCTGTAGAGAATCAGCCTGATCAGATTAACAGATTTTTAGAGGCAAACTTGCTCTGCGTTCTTCTTCTTCTTCTTCTTCTTCATTCAGTTCAGTTCGATTGAAAGATGATCGCGTCGTTCGCTCCTCCTCGCTCCCAATGCCTCGGCCCCTCCTCCTCCTCCTCCTCCTCCGTTGCTGCCGCGGACCCGAGGAGACGACTCCCGAGCACTCGAGCTTCGCTGAATCGCGAACGACGTGCTCCTAAACATCGGCCGCAATCGGCTTCATCGGCTTCCCCCTCCTCGGCGGCGGCGGCGGCGGCGGCGGCGGCGTCATCTTCCCTCTCTTACGGACGGCGCCGGAGGAGGCGGCCCCAGAACGTGGACGGCGACTTCTTCGTAGGTAAGATTTCCCTCACTCGAGTCCCGCGCGCTGCGGTGTCTCATGGTCCGGTGTTCACCAAACGACGATGTTTGCTCTTCGTCGACTTGATCCGTGATTCGTGGAGGGGTGGTGAAGAGCAAGCCAGTAGCATTCGCATCGCGCGGTCTTTCTGAGTCTTTATTTGATGATTTCTTCTCTGATCGTGTCTGCAGATACTACGTGCATAGATTGCGATACTTGCCGCTGGATGGCTCCGGTAATCAGTTGAACTTGTCATCTGATGCCTTGTGCTTGCTTCTGCTTAGAGAATTAGAAATACAGTGGTCTGCTTAGTCCTGTTATGGAAAGACTTCGGGACTTGCCAAATTTGGTTTTTAATCAAACTTTGAGTAGGTCTACAGAATTTATTGAGTCTGGAGGTATATCATTATTGATAGCTGCAGATCAGCTGAAACATCTGGGAGTGTTTTGGCCATTGAATTTTCAGGATTTCCACTCTTGTTTTCATTGTCTTGTACAAAGCACGTTTCCACAAATAGGAAAATGGGACCGAAGATTGTTTTCATGAAGTGAAATTGAAAATATCTTCTCAAACAAAACTCAGCCTATCTTTTCTTCCTTGCACTTCGGATATGTAGCTCGTTCTGCTCCTTTTAATCATATTTCTCTGTTGTATGGTTAATGTCTTATCTTCATCCGTGTACTTATTTATCTCTGCTGCTGGCCATTTATTTCATCAAGGAAATGTGTGCCTCTAGTCTACTATGGTTCTGTATGAGTTCTATAGGCACCTTTCCACTTACAAATTGTCTTTTTATATACTTCCAGCAAATTTTTACGAGGGTTGACGAGATGTCAGCAGTTTTCAAACAGCCAGCCGATAAGGAGGAACGGCTAAAGGCTCTGCAGGTGCATTGCCATATTTCCTTGTCCACTTTTTTGTTAGTTTCATTTTATCAAATTTCTGGCTTTGTGTAGAACCTGTATAATGGAGGTAAAATATGATAAATAGTGTGAGATGTACTCCATGTACATCAGCGCATGGTTGCCAATTGGAAGGGGGTGGCTCTGAGCATCAGTAAACACTGTTGTCAAAGAAAGGGGAAGTAGGAATCTTAATATATTTAGTCCTGCGAGCAATAAGTTGAGGTTTGGAGCTGAGAAACAAAATATCAATCTGTATTGGCGAAAGTGAGTGAACTCGGGGAATGTTTCAAAGCCTTTCTTTTTCCTATATGAAAGATGGGTTTCATGGGTGTCAACAATTCTCCTTTGTAGCAGGCTCTGTATTTGTTTCAGGCATTGAAACTACTCTGTGTGTTCTGAGACAGTTTTCCTTTCTAATTGATGGTTGAGTTCTTTTCTCACTATAGCACAAATTATACACGACTTTGTCCATGCTGAATGTTTTTCATTTTGTACTAATTCTTGGTAATCTCATATGACTTTTGGCTTGTGTGATCCATGTGTAGGCATTGATTTCATGCCCAACAAGTTCAATCCACACAGAAAAGCCAGCTCCGGATGTCTTAGTAGCCCATGAAACTTTTCCAATCCCTATTGATGAGCAAAAGCTGCCGGTATTCTTATCTCATTTACCTTGACGATTGGTGTCATGTGCTCACTAAATTCTATGATTGATGCCTCTACCTTGTTTTGCATATTGTCCTTGTAGCCATGATTCTTCTTGTAGAAAGATGAGGAAAGACAATAGAAGAGACTTGTACTTGATATTCCTGTTTGAAACGAGCCTAATTAGTATAATGCATTTGTCAAACTTTCCAATTGTTGTAAAAACTTAACCTGATGATAGGAGGTGTGGTTTACACTCCCCCCATGTGTAGGCCGAACTTAGGCTTAAGACTAAAGTGTAGAAGTATACAATAGAAGAGGTAAGGGGTCTAAATAAATTTAAATTCAACGCCTCATGCTGTGAAACCATTCAAAATTTTGAGGGATTATGGCCAACTATTCTAAATACTTGAGCAGATAAATGAGGTGTGATTTAACATTTGAATCTCTAGCAACATTGCTACTATCTGTGGTGAAAAGCTGTGTCCTACTAATGGTGAAAGATTCATTGAAGTTCATCTACTGCTCAGTGCTTGTTTGTGCAGACTTGAATTCCCCTTTATCTTCTTCTGGGAGCAAGGACCATTCCATTTATTTCCACATAATCACTGTTTTGTACATGGTCCTCCTAGTTGCTTCTTTATGGCTTATGCAATTTCTAGTTGAAGCATGAATTAAGATTGTTTTGAAAGTTACAACTTACAAAGGTCATGTCCAACCTGAATGAAAAGAAACCCCATATATTCTGAGCTACGTAAATATGTGCATGATCATGTTCACTTGTCTTGTGTATAAAATAGCATAGTGAGGCACTTGTAGCCTTTAATTTCTGTTCTATAATGGGAAATGATTAGTCCTCATAAGCTGGGAAGGATATGCAATCCTTTATAGAACTTTTTTGGGCTATGTATGGTAGTTCTCTAGGGATATGACTTGGTCTTAGCTGAACCTTCATCCAGAGTTTGCTAATGTGTCATTAATTGAAATACTTTCAGGGAGTGTATCACTGCGGGTATCATTCAGAGAAATCTTACGGAGCTTCTTCATACTTGATTGTCCGTGCTGAAGGAAACATTCTTATAGATAGGTATTGTATGCTTGAATGAATCACGGAATTGGTACTTTTGGTCTTACTACTCTAGAAGAGTTTAATGAGAAAATTTGGTCAAGCTATCAATGCACTATGTAGCCTCTCCCTTTTCACTTTATTCTGATTGCCTCGTGTTTAGTGAACTTCCATTACTCTTTTGTCCTGTCACTGCAGCCCCAGGTATACTGAGAGACTTGCACGTAAGATTGAGATGCTTGGTGGTGCACACTCAATGTTTCTAACCCACAAGTATGATGACTGCTCCTGAAAATATATATATTACATGATCTTTATTCTTCAGGACCCAGACCTGAGTTTATTCTGGTTTTGGTGACTAGGGATGATGTCGCAGATCACAAAAAGTGGAGAGAGCGGTTAGGTTGTGACCGGATTTTGCACTCTGAGGATGTAATCATCACTTTTCTTCTGCCTAATTTCCCTTGTGTAAACATATTCTTGTTCTCTTGGTTCCTATAGTTTGTTTCTTAATGACGTTACATATGAGATGTTGAACTTCAATGGGTTAAGTAGTTGAGAAAAGAAGCATGCTCTGTGATGGACAAATGTGGGAATAAGATGACCTATCGAATTTATGTTTGCTGGATACATGGAAGAGTCATATAAAATATTTGTTGGAATGAGTCAAGAATATTGCTACACTCCTCATAAAGGGCCCAAAGTTTTTCAGGTTTAAAACCTATTTGCTAGATTTAATTTTGCGAGAGTTTTGATTCAGAACTGGATTCAACTAACATCTTGAAGGCAATGGGATGCTTCAATGAATGTCATGACATCATGTAATTCTGATTGTAATGATATCTAAGCACCTTAGCTAGAGCATGCGGAATGATGAGATTGATGGCAAGTGTGGTGAAACTAGTACTAAATAGAGCGATATAGATAATATGGTTTTCTTTATTTAAGATTGATGATAAACTTTGATCATCCTGATCTTAACAGCTTGAAGATTCAACTGCTGAGATAGAGATAAAATTAGAAGGAAGGGGGCCCTGGAATCTTGGCCAGGACATAGAGCTTATTCACACCCCAGGACACACGGAAGTAGGTTGCTTAGTCTAATGCTAGTATTCTTCATTTGCAAGTATATCTATGGTCGGAACTTTGCACATTTTTATTCCATCCAGAACTTTAGGACCCAAAGTGTGTGAAAGATTGAACCACGTTGAAGTTCTAAGGTTTATGATGGAGGTCATCATTTTTACAGGGATCAGTTTGCTTGCTGTACAAACCGCTGGAAGTAATATTCACAGGAGATCATTTAATAATGACACCAACTGGATTAAGCATAGTGGAACGGTACAACAGATGTTCAGGTAAGCACTAGTTGAAGTGTGGTCCATGTCCAGGCCTGCATTCTTAATTACCTTCCATGGTACTTCTGGTTCTTGGTGGCTCTTTTGCTCATTGATTATTCATACCAATATAATTTACTTGTAGGGATGTCAGGATGCATGTATTGCTAATATAGGGGGATTTTATTACAATGTATCTTGCTCACATCTTATGAGATTTAGAATTACCTTGCAATCCACCTAAAGTTGTTGTCTTCTGTTTATTGTGTAGCCACATTGTACCATCTCTTGGTGGGACTTGGTCCGGTAACTGTGTCTTTGTACTTCTTAATAGAATGGAATTTGCACCTTTCTACTGTTATCTCTATCTGCAGTGACTTTGTGTTCTCGATGTTTCCTTAAGAGATGGGGGGGTTAGATAAAATGGGGGAGATTCCCATTTCTTGGAGACTCTTAAACAGACGTGTGGGGGGTGCTAGCTTGTTACCCGAAGTAGCAGCAACTTCCCCACCAACCAAGGGAAACTGCAGCTACACGAGTGGTGACGTTCTATAACAATTATGTAACAAATGCCAAATAACAGATGCTTAACTCAAAAGTGGCTTATTTGAAAGAGAGGCAACCTATCGTCAACATTTGTTTGTGTCCTCAAGTGCTTACAGTGTGTGTTTTCTTGCTAATTTCACGAGTTTCTTTTGCAGTTACTGCACAATTAAAAAGTGTTGAGAAGTTGGTTGACTTGGACTTCAGGTGGATAGTACCAGGTTGGTACATTTCCTCACTATTTCTCTTATGATGTTTAGAAATTGCTATGCTCAAGCTATGGTTTAAATGACTCCTGCTGGCAGCTAATTGATTGGTTCAGAATCCATATGCTTTAGGCAAAGAGAAGTTTAAGAAAATGCGTGCACGCGCGATTTGAAGTACATGGACCAAAATGAAAACTTGCCTAAAATACGAGATTGAGATTACATCTTTTCTTTCTAAGCACTAGGAAAGAAACGAGATTGACCATTTAGAAAGGAACTGGTAATAACGACAGGTTGTTAAAAAATTATAGAAGTCTCTGTTCCACTTTGATTTTCAGTTTGACTTCAACTTGCAGGTCACGGTAGGAGGATTGAATTCAAAAGTTCGCTTGAGAAAGATCTGGTTCTGAAAGAATTCGTGCAGCAAAAGTCGAGTCAATTTGCTTATATCTAAGCAAGAGTTTCAATACGGTGGGTATGCCCATGGAGACTTCAACTCGCGAAGCGATGACACCATCAGCAAATGCGTTTACATAGTTTGTGATTGGGAGACTAGTTTGTGTGAATATTAGAGTTGAATGTGAACTCGGAATTCAGTTCACTTGCATGTATTCATGATAACGACATATAACTCATAGAAGGTTGCCCAATTGCTCGGGAGAGTTTCTGTTCTATCTGAAAATAGTTTAATTTTGGTCCTCTCAATATTCCTCTCGCTCATCTGAAGTTTGGTTAGTGGCATTAGCCTGACATTGAGCCTGAAAAGCTGTGTAAAAGATTTTCACCATATCCGGAAGAAAATCGTAGTAAGAAAACAGAAGTTATAGAGAACGATCCCAGTCTTTTGACAGCTTAACTTGTTGATGTTATGATCCTCTGTCGATTCTACAAATTAACAATAATCTCTCTCTCTCTCTCTCTCTCTCTCTCTCTCTCTCAGCGAGGCTTTGATTGACAATAACTCCCCAGAGATTTTCCTTTTCTTTTTCAAATTTGCCCCCTAAAAAACTTCGAAGGTATAAATTTTTTGTACATGTTAAAGGATGAAAATGGATGACCCGTGTCTATGTCCCGCCTCATTATACACCATCTTGAACGGGAGAAATGTTCTCTACAAAAAATGAGAACGGGTCAAAAAGTTGATTTGCGGGGTGAGGACATCTCACAAATTGTCTCACTTTATTAAGAAATAAATATAGTAAAAAAATATCATAATGTGTATACTATTTTATTTGAAAATTGCAATTTGGAAAATATATTTTTTATACGCAGTTTATTGCATTTATTTAATAGGACTGAGAAAGAGATTTGTTTTTTAAAAGTTGGGCTATAGCTTATAATTTTATTCCTTCACTCAAACAATGTAGGACATATTTTGAGATATTCTTATCTACAACTCTTACTTTTACATGTGATACAAGTTTGGAAAGCACCTTAGGGTAATCAATGTGAGACAATATTTTTCATGAATTTCATCTTCCTTATATTTTGAATTAACTAGTTTGTGAAGGCAAAGCAAGTTTTTTTTTGTTTTTTTTTTTTTGGTCGTAAGGCAAAGCAAGTTCAAGTCCACAAATGTAAACCCATTCTTGAATTCTTTAAAGAGTCTTTTGTGTCTAGCACAATATCCCCCGCAAGGTACCATTACTCCATAGTCATTACTCATTTTAAGTGAGCTCAAGATAAGCAATTGATCCCAATTATAGGTATTTCTTATTTAAAATAATTCAATAAATCCCCAATAATGAGGAATTAGTTGAAAATGCCTTTATGAAAGATGTTTGTTGTGTCAGTTTGCTGTTGAACCATTTTAAGTGTATTGGATCACCTCAATGATTGGAGACCAACCCATGTTCCGGCATTGTTTTGGCTGCTAGCTCATGGAAGCTCGATCTTGGATTGTTGAGATCGATCTTTGGTTGTCATGTATCAATATGACGTGGTAATTGGTTGATTCATTGATCATGGTTGATCAATCTTACATCTTTATTAATCAATAATCGGTCATTAATATCAATTCCAATAGCTGCCAATCGCTCTTGCTCACCCTCCAATTGAAATGGCTCATCGAAAAACATGATGTGGATATGAGGACGTGGCTTAAAGCAAAGTGATCTCATATGTAAGCTAGACAAAAATTTACTGATCTCAAGCGGGAATAGCATGAAGGAGGAGCTGTATGCTAAGGACGTGAAGCTGGTAATTTAATTGAAAACGCAGTGAAACTATAGTGACCTGATTTGTAATTTCACAAACAAGATGACCTTTATACGAAAGTAGGAATGGCAGGCCACATCCTCGCCAGACGCCATAAAGATATGGTAGGCAAGAAAATATTGCGTAGGCCTCCTCTCCACGTCACCATGAGGATCGAACCACTCAGTGGGCGACACGTGGCGCAACGTGTCGTCTTTGGGTCCCGCTCTCTTTCTTTCCGTTGGAGACATCTGCAGCGTCTTCATTCTTCCTTTATTTCAAATGTCAATCGCTCTGTGTCCTCCAAGGAACTACCGAGGCCGACTCTCACTTTCTCCAGCACTTCCGCCTCCCCCAAGAGCACCGCCGGTCGCAACTGCCGGTTCCCGATCTCAGATCCGCCTCTGCCGCCGCCTCCCCCGAGAACCCCACCGTTCGCAGCCGCTGGGTCCCGAGCTCCCTCCACCTCTGGTTTATCTTCACTGAGGTTGAGTCTGTAGTTCGTTTGATGAGATTTTTGTTTGTCACGAAAAAGTCCTTATTTTAAACTGTCCATCTTGCTGCTGAGGCGTCCATCTTGTTGCCGAGACGTTAAGAATGGAATGGAACAAAATATAATGGAGTTTCTGCAGCTTCAGTGAAACTATCTTCACTAGTCTTGATGTTTCTGTATATTCTTACTCTCTTTCTTTCCCGACATTCCGGTCGAAATTAATATTATGATTTAAAGTTGAGTGATGCTTTTCTTTTGATGTTTTTAGCTGATTTGTGGATCTACAATAGGCCAATTCGTGAACTCAACAAGCTGTTTTCCTCCTTTGTTACTGGTGGTGACTCGTTCCGCCGGTCGCTGCATCTGTGCTCGGGAATCCTCCGTCCGTTGAGACGATTAGTTGAGCATCATCAGTAAGTTTACATTGTCCGTTCTGTTATAAGTTCGTTTCTTTTGTTTATTTTCACGAAGATCGGACGATCAGTTTTGCAGTAGATGGCTTGTTACATGTACTGATATTGTGAGTTTATACACCCGTGATGGTTCTGCCGTTTTCGCTTGATAGGTCTTCTTCGTTGGGGCAAGAGTTGCCAGCTAAGGGAAAGTTGGACGAACAATCTCAGGCCCGATAAAAAACGTGGCCCTTTTACTCCCGCGAAGGAGAATTAGTCATTTAGCTTCATGGAATACTCGGTAGCAGGCACCTATCTTACGCTCTCCGAGACTCCTGCCTGGTGCTTAGGCTGAATAACCAAACTCATTGGATTAGGTTGGCCTAGTGGAGTAGAGACGATAAAACCTCTGCTTGCTTTTGGATCGCGAATAGCTAATAGAATGGAAAGTACCCTTCTGGAGATATGTCAGTTACTGTTGTTTTATGGCTCTTGACCTTTGAAGTCTTGGAAGGTCGATAGTGGTTTGGCTCTCGAACATTTTGTTCTGCCTAAGCAAGTTGATGATCGGTACTTATCATCTAACGAGATGCAAATTTGGTGAAGAAATGGCCCAGAATAATGACACTGTCCAAGATGAGCAAATAATGTAGCTTCTGCTGTGAATTCTTAAGCTTGTGAAGGATGACA